>NC_142575.1:3470000-3770000 GCF_041283825.1 Pyrus communis | reverse complement strand
TTACAAGTGTTAACTTGAAATTTCAAATTAGACTTAAATTAAAAATCCTGATGTAAAGATAACCTCTCTTAATCGCGTAAGTTACAAACGCCTTGCTCAATCCTTTACCGACAACATCTAGTAGCTGTGGGGCTCGTTTACAGATGCAAGAGACACAATCTCACAGGCCATGCTTTTTAGTAAGATATGCAATCGTCATCAGTTACATCTTAAGCTGAGTTTGAATTGGTCAAATATGTTGAGCTTGAGATTTGCATTACTTAGTGCACAAGTTGGTCAAGGTCAATTTTGTATATTTGTTTTATTTTTGCTTTCCCACGTGTGGATTATTCCGGTTGGTTGATCCCTTTGGTGGACCCAGCTAATATTAACCCGTTCATCGTATTGGGTCATGTATGGTAGTGTCTTTCTCGTCCATTTTGGAACTTAATGTATATTACAAATAAACCCCCTGAATTTTGGAAATTCTCTCATTTTTATTTCCATCCTTAAACTCTTTTGAGTGTGTTTATTTTTTTTAATAAACGATATTATCTAGACAAAAGGGAATGAAGTGGGCTTAACCTCACAATGGGCTAGCAATAATGTGGTTCAAATTCGTCTTTTGGTATAATCAAATCTAAGACCTCTTACTTATAAGTAAAGATGAATACTACTAGACTTTAATACTAAATAGCTTTGGAGTGTGTTTATTAAAAACAAATGATTGTCCTAGTGGTCAGAGTTTTCTTTTTCAACCTATTGAGTTCCGGGTACAAGTTTTCCCATCTCTTTTGTGTTAGCTTAGAATAATCAGTAATGGTCTTGCTTGTGGTAAAAAACAATAAGAAGATAACATACGACTCTTAACTTAATTAGTTGCATATTTACTTATTTTAAATGAGAGCTGTCATAAAAAAAAACATATTCAAACAATCTAGTCTCCATTTTTCTCTCTCTAAAATTCTCTCTATGAAAGACTTTCCCAGCAACTTCGCCGTCGACCCTAGCCTTTGGCTTGGGTGCCGGAGGCATTCATCCATCCTCCCTTCCTTCTCTTCCTCTCTATGTTTCTCTATTTCCTCTTGAGTTTTCTTAGGTTCTCTTTCCTTTGGCCCTTCCCCCTTTTCCTCCCCTCTCATCTCCTCTGCTTATCCCCCCTTCCCTACCTTCGTTCTCCTCTTTCTTCACCTCTTCCACTTTTCTCCCTACCTTTTAAATTCTCGATTCTTCTCTGAGTTTAATCTTAGTTTACCTTGAGCCGAGTCTCAACTATCATGTGCTTCATGCCCCTTATCTGGTGTTTTTCGCCTACTTTTATTGTTTTCTGTCTTTTAATTTCCCTTCCTCCCTTATCAGCTCCCATCATGTGGTCAGATCGCGAGCTTCAATAAGAAATTGGATATCAAATCCACTTCCCTCATTCACTTCCTCTACCCCAATCGGCATGCTAGATCCCCATCGAGGCCAAGTGTTGGGTATTTTACATACCCCTTAGCCTCACCTTCTTCCCATATGTTACTTTCTTTGTATATATCTACAAGGGTTCGTGAAGGGAATTGGATCTAGTGTCTACTTTCTCAATTCGGGTTTGGTTTCCTTCAAGGATGTGACGGCGACTGTGATGTGGCCTTTGTTGTTGGAGATTAGGGTTTTTATTAAATGTTATCTGCGGCCTTCGGGCCTAAATTTGTGTGGGCCTTCCCGTTGTATCTTGGATTGCTGCTCCCATTTTGCTTAGGCCTTTTACTTTCTCTATAGTTGTTTACTCGGTTCTTTTTAGGCCTTGTACTAGTTTTTATTTTGATGAAAGTTGTCTTAATGATAAAAATTAAAAAATTAAAAAAAATAAAAAAAAATTTAACAAAAAAATTAAAAAATTAAAAACTAAAAAAAATTAAAAAATAGAGTGCGGTCATAAATGAAATGATACTTGGTTGGTTATTCAAGTGAACACGATAAGCAACTTCAGTAATCTCACACCATATTGATTCATGTATGTCTGCTCTGCTCCTAGTTTATATACATGTTCTAGAAAGCCACTGCTAGCATCATCCTCATTAAGCACACTTTAGGAAACCCAAGGACTAATTTGGGACCAAAAAAAAAAAATTAGAAACCAAAGTGGGGAAACCAAAAGTTTGAGTGGAAAATTAGTAATTCCTCAACAAATAAATAAAAAATGATTCTTGGTGAGTGGGTGCGATAAGAGCAGGACACTTGCGTTAGCCACACGGTGCGTCCACACACCCAATGGGATGCTGAGGCCTGCTCAGTGTTCACATACCCACCGTCCACCGACCGACCAAGCAAAAAGTTTATCTAATATGAAATATTTTTCTCAGTACTCACAGTGAATTAATCATACTATTTTATAAGGAAAACTAATGAAAAATGTTTAAAAACTTTGAGTTTTAACGATAAAAACAAAATAAAGGGTAAAATAAATAATACCAGGATTGACTTTTTAGTTTAAAAATGTGGTTTTTCGTTAAAGTGAACAGTACCGCGAGCTTTTCGTTAAAGTTCCCTATTTTATATTGTTAGATAAATTTAAATTTTAAGATTGTATAATAGATATACAAATTTTAAAATTTAAATTCATTATATGATGATAAATAGGATGGTAAATACTATCGCTGTTTGAGAGTTGTGAGTAAAAATACTCTCATCTAATATTAGAGTAAATTTTCACTGCATGCAATATGTGTTACAAAAAATTACTAACTTGAAATAAAAAATTTTCTACCATTTATATAATAATACGTGACTTGTCATCCAAAGTGCATAATGAAAAGTTTCTTCTAATATTATAGGTTGTGTTCCTCAATCCATTTTTATATTAGCTCTTAATTATTGTTACGGCTCTTTGTTCCCTTTTTAATTGCTCTCTCATCCTCTTTATCTATTGATGAACCCGGTTTTCAAAGATATGCTACGATTGTCAACTTGTCGGTTTGTGAGTTGTAAATGGCGCCAAAATTTAGGGTTCTTTTTAGGGTTTCATAAACCAGTTAAGAGTAGAAGCAGCTCACGTATCTGATGAGTTTGTTGTTTACGTGTACGATATATATAGGAGTGTGGGCTATTGTTAAATGTTGTTCCATTTTTGGCACGCATCGCAAGTGGAAACCAGCAGACAAGTTGGTATTACTTGTAGGTGAAGATGTTGGACAGAGAGGAACAAAGATATTCCAGAAAATCGAAATGGTTACATGAGTTTATTAATAATCTAATGTTGTAGCATTGGAAGTAGTGCAATTTTTTAATATACAAGTGATTATCAATGTTTTGGAGGGAGATGAAGATCACAAATGATTAAGATTTAGTGGAGGTGATCATGTAGTGGTGATTGGCGTGAAGACTTAAACATGTGTGCAGAGTAATTATCAGTCGTTGATGCATATTGCATGATTCATTTGTCTTAACAACTAGTAATTATCTTCACGTGGTTGATCAATGTCCTTTGCATTGCTCTACATGTTACATGAGAATGTTTGCTTGCAACTGAAATTTAGACACCGAAATTGATACTATCATTGTCTCACATGCAAGATTTCCCCGAGCGTTTGACATAACAAAAGTCAGGAATAAAAAAGGATCTTGAATGGTCACCCTTGATAGGTTCTGGTTTACTAGAGCTCTCAATTTTGACTAATAATATGAAAGATGATTGAAAATACAACCCTAAAGTCGTTGATATAGTCTTTAGGAAAAACCCTAGATGCAAAAAGGTAACAAAACGGGAAGTTACAAAAACTCCTTTAAACTTAAATGTTAATTTAAACCCTTCAAGTGTCGTTAAAACACTAAAATCCATCTTATGTTGTAGACAAAATAACGTGTCCAATTCATCTTGTCGTTCTCTTCTGGAAAGATAGCGTGGACGCAAATCGAACACTAAAAACCTAGAAAGTCGTTCTCTTCCGGAAAGATATCACGAGCCCAAATCAGACACGAAAAATCTAAAAAACACTATTCACTGCTGGCCAGTATAAATATATATAACACTCCAAGGAATTAATGTAACCAAAACCCTAAAGTAGAAGTTGAGAAGCCAGACATAAGGGGAAGCTTAACACATCTAGAAGTCAATGTCAGTAAGGTATATTGGCTGAGTTAGTTCAAACCTCGAATGTCACAACATATTACTTTTACTCGGCGTCAAAAGAAAGCGGCAAAAACCCTAACCAAATATAACGGCTATAACAACTCCCACCGACTCATTATCAAACACCGCCCAATACTAACTCGCCACGTGTACAGCATCGTTAGTTTCCCAAATTGCCTTTCCCTCTGTTTTCAAAACCTTCCTCCTTCACCTCCTCAAAATCCTAAAAACAACACCGTCTTCAAAATCTTGACTCTTGATTTCTTTGATTCGTCGGCGTAAAATTCCTCCATGGAGCCGCCCGTACCGAAACCCGCCACTCTACGGAACATACTTGTACGCCTCCTCACGTTTGGAATCCTAGTCCTCGCCGTCCGATTCGCCTGCCTCATCACGCTCGCCGGCGAATCCTGCCGGTACAACAACGACTTGTGCTTCTTCCACGACAACCTCAAATTTCGAGGCGGCGGGGAAACATTATTTGTCCGGGGCTCCGGTCGGCCACGTGTCCCCGAGCTCTGGACCACCAAGAAGTGGCGCAGGACAGTCGATTACTACTCGGCGATTTTCCAAGACCTGATCGCCGAGGGATTCCTCTTGCCCAATTCGAAAGCCCTCTGCGTCGAATCCCTGGCCGGCGAGGACGTCCTTGCGCTCCAAGAAAACGGCGTCGTTAACTCAATTGGAGTCTCCGAGACCGCTTCTCCGCCCTTGATCGTCTCTGCCTCAAACCGCCGCCACCCTTTTGGTGAATCATCTTTCGATTTTGAGTTCTCGCGTCTGAACCCGTCTGGTCGACCCGCGGAATTCTCAGACGAGGTATGTCGGACCCTGAAACCGGGCGGGTTCTTCGTCGCCCACATTGCGGCCAAAGATTCGTACGGATTCAATTCTTTTCTTGAATTGTTCAGTTGCTGCAGACTCGTCCGGTCCCGCGACATGGACGGCCTTGATACGACGCCGGTTCGGGAAATCGTGATGAAGAAGGAGAACCGATTGCAAAGTGGCAATTTGGGGAATAAGTGCTCTGTTCCGGGGTATAAACGTGAAATTATCAGAGAGGCAGAGGCTTTGATAGAGGAAGAGCCAAAGAAGCCTTGGATTGCACTCAAGAGGAACTTGAAGAAGGTAAAGTACTTAACTTCAATGGCGGATGTTAGCTACAAGCAGAGGTACGTCTACGTCGACGTCGGTGCTCGGAATTATGGATCTAGTATTGGGAGCTGGTTTGAGAAAACGTACCCGAAACAGAACAAGAGTTTCAAAATCTATGCAATCGAGGCGGATAAGACTTTTCACAAGGAGTACCGAAACAAAAAATGCGTTACGCTCTTGCCTTACGCAGCGTGGGTGAGAAATGAGACCTTGTTCTTCGAGATCACTAGGGATCCGGGTAAGAAAATTGTGGAGAAATGCAGGGGAATGGGGAGGGTTCAGTCAGTGAGGCCCTCTTCAAACTACGGGGACAATGTGGATAAGATCGAAGGGTTTGATTTCGCGGAGTGGTTGAAAAGCGTGGTTTCGGAGAGGGATTTTGTGGTGGTGAAGATGGATGTGGAGGGGGCTGAGTTCCATTTGATACCTAAGTTGATCGAGAGTGGAGCTATATGTTTGATCGACGAGATTTTTCTCGAATGTCATTACAATAGGTGGCAGAAATGCTGTCCGGGTCAGAGGAGCCCAAAGTTTAAGAAGACATACGGGCAGTGCTTGGAGCTTTTCACTAAGGTGGTGATATGAATGCACTTGTAGTCTTATAGGAAACATACTTGTTAGTTAGAAATTTAGAATTCTCTCTGTTAGATGGTTGGTTATCCTTTGTAGTGACTCTTGCTAGGTCGGATTCTTGTTTCATTGTTTTCGATTCTTTTATTAGTTTATATGTTCAAATGAAAAGTATGAAATTGTTCGTTCTTTTCCCCTGATTTGGTGTCTTGAGTTCTTGTTTACACTCTACATTTGTTGTTATTACGAAATGTAATGCTTACGCGATGTAAGATGAAAACAGATTCGTGTACTTCAGAGAGTTAGATATGATGACACGTTGAACAGAAAAAATAACTAGCCTAAACTTACCAAAATAGTCCATAAATTGTATGAAAAGTGATCATTTTGTGCCGTTTCATCAGCTCTTAGGATTGCTCCGGGATTTATATTCAGCTATTGCGCGCTCCCATATCTACCATCTCTTACTTGCAGCCTTGTTTTGAGGAGAAACTGTGTTACAGCTCTTGCCCTCGGAAACTTCATCGCAACCTTCTTTACACAATTTCTCCTCGGATTCATGGTGATTTGAGGTTAAATGATGTTCTATAATGGTGTAAGTATTAGAGTATAAATTGATCAAATTAAAGAATTACAAACCAAGGCGAAGTTTCACTCGAACTATAGGCATTTTGAAGAAATACATGGATGGGAACTTCCATATTTTGTCCAAGTTGAAAGTTACTCATGAGGAAAAGATATTCATCCTGTTGTAGTAAATATCTACATGCCTGCTACCCTTATCCTCTCAGTGCCCAGTAGCCACCCAAACCCTAAATCTGGCACTGTTGTCGCAAACCCCTTGCTCCCGTCTTGGGGTCGGTAGTGGCCGTCTCAACCGTACTATCTTTTACGTTTCGAATCACCACCTTTCCCTCTATAATTTAACCCGGACCCACCCCGACTTCCTATTTCTTTGTAAGGCCATCTCTAATTGATCCAGCCCAAATGAGCCAGCCAGCTAGCCCCGGGCCGGCCCAATTTTTGAATCCAACAGCTAGATGACGTCAGGTCACCGACCGTTGGATTTGAATTTTTTTTTCCTAGACAAATTTTTTTTTAAAATAAAATATTAAAAAAATCCTTTTTTTTCCCTAAATACCTAAGCCTTTCCTACACCATTTCTCACATTATTTTCACCATTCCATAATATCTTACACCATTTCTCTCCTACATCATTTCTTACCTCTTCCAACAATCTTTGCCTCAATTTCTTCAATAATTTTCAAATGGCCAGATTTGCATTGAAAGGTAGGGTTTGGACCAGAAAAGAAGATGAAGCTCTTTGCAAGGCTTATAGATGGGTCTTCGAAGATAGTGTGACGGGGAGTTCTCAAACAAGTGAAGGTGTTTGGACTCGTACGTCCAAAAAGTACTATGAGTTCTACGAAGGCACCACTCCACCGAATTCCCGAAACCACGATAATTGTTCTTCAGGATGGAAAAAAAAATCTTCATCCAAGTTTGAATATATGGCATCAAGCAGTGTTAAAGGCCAAAAGCAGATATGAAAGCGGAGCCAATTACTACGACGAAGCAAATGTGTGACATCCCACATCACCCAGGGGAGTATATTCCCATCCCTACCTAGCGCGAGGCCTTTTGGGAGCTCACTGGCTTCGAGTTCCATGAGAACTCTGAAGTTAAGCGAGAATGATGCTTGAGCAATCCCATGATGGGTGACCCACTGGGAAGTTGCTCGTGAGTTCCAAAAAACAAAACCGTGAGGGAATGGTAAGCCTAAAGCGGACAATATCGTGCTACGGTGGTGGAGCGGGCCTGGGAAGTGATCCGCCCCGGGCCGGGATGTGACAATTTGGTATCAGAGCCTAACCCTGGTCGTGGTGTGCCGACGAGGACGTCGGGCCCCTAAGGGAGGTGGATTGTGACATCCCACATCACCCAGGGGAGTGATCCTTAAATGTATATTCCCATCCCTACCTAGCGCGAGGCCTTTTGGGAGCTCACTGGCTTCGAGTTCCATGGGAACTCCAAAGTTAAGCGAGAAGGAGGCTTGAGCAATCCCATGATGGGTGACCCACTGGGAAGTTGCTCGTGAGTTCCCAAAAACAAAACCGTGAGGGAATGGTAAGCCCAAAGCAGACAATATCGTGCTACGGTGGTGGAGCGGGCCTGGGAAGTGGTCCCGCCCGAGCTGGGATGTGACAAAATGTTTTCACAAGTTATTTTAAATATTCAATTATATTACATTTAATTTCATAAATTAATTTTCTTTAATTTTTGTAATTATATTTTCTAGGTACGCTTGGCGGAGGAATTATATATGGAAGACAATTCGAAACCCTTTAATCATTACGGTTGTTGGGAAATTTGTAAAGGGTGGGTGTTATTTGAAAATCCACCTCAAGAAAGAGTTGCTCCTACGCTAGTTGTTGGGGATGAAGATGAATCTCCTACCATTCAAGAAACTAGGGTAGAAAATCCGTCTTTGGGTGAAGGTTCCATACCTAGGGCTATGGGATGAAACAAGGCTTGAAAATTGAAGGAAAAGGGGAAGGCAAAGGATGATTACATCTTTCAACAGGAAATGATGACCTCATTACGATTAATGGCGGAACAAAATGCCTTTGCCGGAGAAGAAAGGAATTGTAGGCACGAAGAACGGGCAAAACAAATTCAAGAAGAGATGGATGATAGGAATATGCAAAGGAATACTTCGGATTACACTCCAATGAGTAAGGTCTATTTTGATAGGAAAAAGAGAGAAATTATGGCCCAACGTGAGTTGTTTACATCCAACTATAATCCTTCAATGGCGGATGATGATGATTATAGACTTTAATTTTAAGTTGTTGTAGTTTTTTAAAATAATAAATTATGTTTAGCCTATCGCCCTTTGGCCCCTTTGGTTGAAGATGGTTTTTTGTCACAGGGCTATGTTTAGCCTATAGCCCTTTTGCCACTCGGTTGGAGATGGTTCATTAAAATATTAATTTCTTGGAGGGTTATAGGGCTAAAACGAGCCCTCGATTGGAGATGGCCTAACCTTCCTCCCCTTGACCAGCGTCTAATTTGCATTTTCTCTTTCCCGTCCTAACCCCTCCACTCCCCACCCTTTCCCCTGGGCAGCAGCCCTCCTTCCTCTCCCTTTACTCCATTTTGTTCACTCTTAAAGCCTTCTTCAACAACACAACCACACCCCTCCCCCCCCCCCCCCCCACACACACACACACCACACCACAACACCACCACGCACCGCGCGCACCCCCCCCCCACCCCCCCCCCCCCCCCACCCCCCCGGGGCCCCACCCCCCGGCGCCCGCTTTTTTAATGGAGGCTTGATCTACTTTACCATGCGTTGCCTAACGCCTTTGGACCATACATTAAAAAATTGCCTTCTAGCAGTTGTGACATTGAATTCCCTTTCTTCCTCTCCTATTGTTGTCTCCTTGCTGATTCAAACATTCTCCATTCAGAATGGGGACGCTTGGCCATCTACACCTCGATGTTCAGTGATTTGAACTGCGTGTTTTTACCTGCGACTTTGACAACACTAGGTACATGCACACATCACTTTGATCTTATTGTCATCTATGTTTTGGATTGTTTCCTTTTTCATCACTGTTGTTTTAATTTCGAAGCCGTTCAAACTATGGTTAATCAGAAAAATTCCAGAAGGGCAACAGTTGGAGGAGTTTAATTTCATTGTAGTTCTTGCTAATGTCCGTCGGTGTGCATCCTGCAGCCAGTTTCTTGGGCAACAAGCTTCATTTGACGCTTTATTGTAGGGCC
The DNA here is from genome assembly GCF_041283825.1 of Pyrus communis. Lineage (NCBI taxonomy): Eukaryota > Viridiplantae > Streptophyta > Magnoliopsida > Rosales > Rosaceae > Pyrus > Pyrus communis. The sequence continues at coordinate 3,760,393 of NC_142575.1, read as the reverse complement.
TTGTCCTGCTTTCTATAATACTACCTGAAGTTTATGTACATTCGTTTCGTCCCATTGGCAGTGTTTGTGGACTTTTTCTTATTCAATCTTACAGAGACCATTGATGAAATTTCTTCTTCCCTTCTATACTAATTACAATGCTGATTATAACTGGAATTGCAAGACATACGGTAAGGTACCTTTCCGATCAATCAAGGAGGTATGCAGCCAACCTGAGGACCACTCTCCACTGTAGCAACAACAGCCTCGGAATTATGGTCTGCATCCACCACGGAGAACATGCCCCAACCATCATAAATCTCCTTGAAGACTCTAACTCCGCAAAGCTCAGCGCCATTTTGATATTTGTTCTACATTTAACCGATCTCACTAGACATGCAGTAGCTTCTCTTGTTCCCCATCCCGACCTGAAAATAAAGTAAATTACATGGTAAAGTTGGGAGCACTTCCGTCATTCATAAATGACTGCAAGGCTTCAATAGCCCTGTTCAATACTAGATACGAGCAGCACCACCAAGAGAGTTCTCTTGCAGCATTGCAATTGTTCCTCGTCGTCCAATACTTGGATCAGCGCCACCAATTAGGCGGTAACAACTCTTCACAAGAAAGTAATTTACTGAAATTGCTCTACATACTCTTCTTTGGCAGAGTGGATTATTAATGTGGAAGCGCTTGCCAAATGGAAGGAGCATGCCTGAGCGTCATGCACATTAGCTTCACATTGGTTCGATTCAAGCACGAAAAAATCCAGAAAGAAAAGCGGAAGAGTTCTCTCAAAAACGAATTGATGCACGAGTATGGGTCTAATGCAGCAATGAGCAGGGAGAACTACTACCGAGAGGAGACCGTGACAGATGGGTCTGAAAGGACGCAGATCAACGGCTGGATGGAGGATAGTTCTGATTTTGTGATGCTGGGTTGGTACGATGATCAAGAATCACCACTTACATTACGACTAATGCAGAATATGGATGGAGCGAGCTTGAAGGTATCGGAGAAATTTTAGCCACTGCAGATTTTCCATTAGGGTTTCAGATGAATTTCACTTTCGATTTGTACTTAATGCCCTTAGAATCAAATGCGGTTCACTTATAAACAGAAAATCTTTATGTTCTAGAGCCAATATATATATATATATATATATATATATATATATATATATATATATATTGCTCATGTCCTATGTCGAATTAATCTTAAATATAAGTGCTGATGTGAGAAACAATCCCATGCATGGATTAGTTCATGAACACAATGAAAACGACATATCTAAATTATGCCAAAGCACATTTATTAATTCAGTTCTTCATTTCGGATTTAAGGTTTCAATTTGAAAAACTAGGTTGTTCTTGAAGTATCATGTTTTTGTGATGTTATCTTTTAAGTTTCGTTGATAAAGTAATTTTCAAATATATCATATTATTTCCACCAAAATTTTATTAATTTTAAAATTAAGAAACTGAAAAACAAATTAACATGTCACCCAGTTTCAATTTTCATGAACATAACAAAGTCAAAGATGTTATTTGCATAGTCAATCTTTTCTCAACTCTCACACGAAATAAGGTTTTATATGGTTTTACGAAGTATCTCTTATATAATTCTAGAAATATGCTTCTTTTAACCCTAAAAAAAAAGGGGGACAACTGGTGGCAAGCCACAGTTATCAACCATTTCCAGAGGTTGGAAAGACTTATAGAGGCATTCATCTTCTCCCTGATCACAAGTCTGACTTCCACAGCAACAGCGGGTTCCGAAATATGCTTCTTTTCTGAGATGATGATCTTTCTTAGCCAACTCATTCATTCTGTATAACCCACTTTCTACAGAAAACTCAATGCCAGTCAAACTAACATATTAACAACCTTGATGAAGAATCCGACGTCACAGATTCAATCTTATCAAAGCCCCACAAAATATAAATATAAAAATAAAATAAAAACAAAACCCACAAATTATCAACTACTTAACCACACCATATTCACCACTAATGGACGTTTTTATTATTATTAACTAACTTGCGAATAAACCCTATACCAAGCCTGCATATAACTGACTTTGGTTGCCTTGGAATTCGATCTTCTATTCATCTGTCCATTCAATCGCTTGGAATTTAAACAACTTTGGCTTCTAGACATTCAGAGTCTATGCTGGAAGGTTAATATTGGCTGCATTACTGTTACATATCCCTAGTATTATATAACAATATTATCTATCTTGAACTTTGCAGAAGCGAAGGCCAAACTTACATTCCTTCCTTTGCCTTTCTGATAAAAAAAGAGAGAACACAAGGGAGGCTTCAGGGCACGAAACCATGGCGACTCATACGGCGACCAACCTAACCAGTTCGGAAACGAGAGTTACTGAGTGTACTGAGTTCCCTCCTAACGTTCATTCGCCAGGCCTGTACTCGGGAAACTACACAGATAGGGATCATCAGATGTATACCCTTCCAAATCTGGAGATACAGATGATTTTAATTTTTATCATCACCCAAGCCTTCTATTACGTTTTTCGCTATTTTGGAGTTCCAAGATTCAGCTGTCAAATTATAGTAAGTGCTTCTTTCCCACTCTGTTATTTTGATACAACCATTTATATCACATTTACTGAACGTATTGTTGATTAATCTATCATAAAAGTCGGCATTCCACGTATATGTGAGAATGCATAGCAATGCACATACATATGGCTTTACTCTTCTGGCATGTATCATGTATTAAGCCAATGATCATTTGGCATTCCACATCTACAGATATTTTTGTTGACAGACTGTGAATCTTGATCACACAATCAAACAAATTTAAGATATTATTAATTCAGATTCACAATCCAAGCCATATGGTGTGGCAAGAGAATATTCCCGTGTTTTAATTATTTTTTGTGCTCTAATATATGGGAAGAGTTAGTGCTTCGAAGATTACTTGAATTGTTACTGATCCCCTAAAATGATTTATTGTGATATAGACCGGCATAATCCTCAGCCCCACACTCCTTGGGCACTACAATTTCTTCAAGAACTTCTTGTTTAATGTAAACAGCCAAGAATCACTTGGTCTTCTGGCTGAGTTGGGTTATGGGCTCTTTATGTTTCTAGTTGGAGTGAAAATGGATTTGGGAATGATAAAAAGGACAGGAAAAAAAGGCTTGTGCACTGGTGTTGCATGCGTCGTGGCGCCTTTGCTAGTCAGTATGGCTGTCCAAGCCACGCTCAACGCTAAAATCTTCAGCCTAACCCGTCACGAACAGTTCGAACTTCCATTCGTAACTCAGTTACATTCAATTACTCCATTTCCGGTTGTGGCTTGCCTTCTTGAGGAGCTGAAAATTCTGAATTCGGAGATTGGTCGATTAGGCATGTCTGCTGCATTAGTCGGTGACATGATCAGTGTGTTCCTTCAATTTATGGGGCAAGTTGCTAGAATTGGAAAAGTGTCTATTGAACCAAGGGACATGATAACAGCCATAGCAATAGCCGTTGGCTATGTTACCATTGTTATTATCATAATTCGACCAATAATGTTGTGGATGATCAGGCAGACCCCGGAAAATAGGCCTGTCAAGAAAGGCTATGTCAATATGACCATCATCCTTGTGCTCCTATCCGGCCTGTTTTCGCATCTTTATGGTCAGGGTTTTTATTTCGGCCCTTTTATATTTGGTTTGGCTGTTCCAGCCGGACCACCATTGGGATCAGCTATTGAAGAAAAGCTCAACATGTTCGTTTCTGATATGATGCTTCCCATCTTTGTGACTACAAGTGCTATGAGGACAAATTTTTGGTCCCTTGAACATTTCTTAACTGACCAATTTGCACAAATCAATGGAATCCTCATGCTCGTCGCTCTCGTGACCAAATTCATTGCCAGTCTGACTGTTCCCTTGTACTGCAAAATGCCCTTCGTTGATGCCTTATCAATTGCTTTCATTTTGTCCTGCAAAGGCATTGTCAACCTTGCCTCCTATACCGACTTCAGAGACAGTCAGGTACGTAGTCCGTCTCTTTCCGTACCCAGAACCCTTTTGTCTCTAAGTTAAAAGTAATGCTGGAGGGACATATTTTCTAATCACATTAGCTAACCACATGATATTGTGACATTTAATTGTTGTATCTGTTAATAACTAGACACGATAATTGATGTGATGAGTGCCAAATGAAATGAACTTATTCATCATTTCATGTGATGAACTAATGCGGTAAGAAAATATATGCGACTCCGATGCTTCTCTCTCTCTCTCTCTCTCTCTCTCTCTCTCTCTCTCTCTCTCTCTCTCTCTCTCTATATATATATATATATATATATATATATATTATTTGTGAACAATTGTCTCAAAATCTTTTTCTTCTTGTGCAGGACATCAGCGAATCAGCATTTGCTTTGGCGATGACTAGCGTCATCATGACTGCAACTCTTATGCCCATCCTGGTGAATTTCTTGTATGATCCTTCAAGAAAATACGCTGGCTACCAGAGAAGGAATATGATGCATTTGAAACCCAATTCTGAGCTCAGAATACTTGCTTGCATTCATAGGTCAGCTAACATGCCTGCACTCATCAATCTACTTGATGCAGCATGTCCATCTAGAGACAACCCGATTGCTGTTTATGTTCTTCATCTCATTGAATTAGTGGGCAGAGCCTCTCCTATTTTTATCTCCCACCAAATGCAGAAAAAATCTACTTCCAATACTTCATACTCGGACAATGTCATTCTTTACTTCAATCACTTTCTTAGAGAAAATCTTGGTGCTGTATCTTTAAGCATCTTCACAGCAATCTCTCCACCAAAATACATGCATGAAGACATATGCACCCTAGCATTGGACAAACTTTGTTCACTAATTGTGCTCCCATTTCACCGAAGATGGTCAATGGACGGGTCAGTGGAATCAGAAGACAATAGCGTAAGGAACCTGAATTGCAGTGTCTTAGAAAGAGCCCCATGTTCGGTTGGAATCCTTGTAGACCGCGGCCATTTGGGACAGTCCACCTCCATTGTTGCACCCGAGTCATCCTTCTCCGTGGCTATAATCTTCTTGGGAGGGAAAGACGATAGGGAAGCATTGTCATTTGCCAAAAGAATGGCAAACGACTCCACAATAAGCCTAACGGTGATCCGACTTGTTGCCGCAAACTCTGTAGCTTGTACGGATTGGGATAGTGTACTTGATACCGAGGAAATGAAGGGCTTTAGATATAACGATGTGGGTGAGGGTTTTGTGATATACTTGGAGGAGGTTGTGAAAGATGGGCCTCAGACGGCTTTAGTGCTTCGGTCTATGGTGGATGAGTTTGACCTAATTATAGTTGGGAGAAGGCATATGGTGCAGTCCCAGCAGACGGCAGGGCTTTCGGAATGGAGTGAATTTCCGGAGCTAGGGACTCTAGGGGACTTGCTTGCATCACCGGACATCAATTGTAGAGCTTCAATTCTGGTGATGCAGCAACAAAGGATGATGACATAACGCCTTCCCCTTGTTGGCCAAGAGGAAGAGTTATGTACAAAGTTATGCACTTATATATGTCCAAATGCATTATTCATAATTGGAAGTCTAGATTTAGCCAAATTGACTAGATCAATGTGCTTTTCCTATGCACTCAAATTGAAATTTTCTAGTCTTAATTTGAAAGGAAAACTAATTAAAAGAGCTTCAAAACTTTTGAGTTTTAACCAAAAAAACCACCCACTAACTTTATTTAATGTTAAGGACAAAAGAAAGAAAAAAGATAAAAAAAAAAAAAATCTAACAAAAGGGCGTGCAAGCCCTGCACCTTTGTCAATACGTGATCCACCATTTACTGAGAAGAACAATATGAGGAAGAATTTTTTCAAACCGTCAGTTGGTAGTCTTTTTCCAATCAAAGGTCGATCTATCTTCAAATCTCTTAGAATTCAACTCTGTTACAATCTCCAATTTCCAAACATCCAAACAGACCTCAAAGTCCTATTGATTCAAGCAAATGAAGTTGAAGATCAACAAAGCCTGCGATTTCTGTACACATATGTCAATACGTGATCCGCCACCGTGACAACGACAATGATGATCTTCATGCTCATCAGATTGATCTGAAGGGATGGACCCCATCATTCGTATCCCCATGTTGTAGTTAGACATTATCATCTGGTGTTGGTGGGGGTATTGGGGTAGTGCTAGTAAACTCTTGTGATGTCCTCCTCTTCCTCCATGATTTAATAAGAATTTCCTGCTCCGAACTCTAACTGCCTTGTTGATGGTATGATGGAAATTATGATCCTACGAGGAAAGATGTTGTTGCTGCTCACCTTCAACTTCTTTTCTGTGGAAGTTTGTGTGGCAGTTGCAAGTAGAGAAGTTGAGGCCCTTGAAGGCTTCGATGGTGCCCTCTTCTCCATTGGGCATGAATTCACCACAGCCATCCAAAGCAGTCCCTCCTATGGCTGTTGCATGGTTCTTAAGGCACTCCTTGTACCTTACCCCATTGTGCCCAACTTCTTTTATTATTAAAAGTGTTGTGTTTGTAAGGCACAACATTTATGTTTGGTGGCTGCAGATGGGCGGACAATAGAAGAAAATTAAGTAATTGTTTTAGAAAGTTAAGAAATTGACATGATATAGAGAAAATTTAATGAGTATCGAAGAAAATTAGAAGAATAAAATGTGTTCGGAAGGTGAGAATATGCCAAGAAAATTCAAGAAGAGGAGAGAGAAGAATGTAATACAGTTAAGTTTCATAAATAGTGTAGTACCATTAAGTTTCCTAAACAGTTTAGCACCGTTAAATTTCATAAACAGTATAGTATCGTTAAGTTTTATAAGCAGTACAGTATAGTATATTTCATAAACAGTGTAGTAAGTTTTATAAACAGTGTCGTAAATTTCATAAACAGTGTAGTAAGTTTTATAAATAATATAGTATCGTTAAGTTCCATAACAGTTTGTGTGAGGATGCGTGGGTCCGCGCGTTAGATTATTTATTTATTTTTTTTTTAAAATTAATATCAAAATTATGTATTTTTCATAAAAAATTCAAGTTCTTTTGTCATTTTTATTAAAATTTAAGGGGTTTTCATTAAAATTTAAGTCTTTTTAATTAAATGAAGTTATAGCATGGTTTTTATTAAAATAAACTTAGCCCAAACCCTTTTCATGAAAGTTCCCTAATTTAAATGAAAGTATTAATATATGTTTGTATTAAAAGAAATGCATTATTAGCACTCTAATGAAGTTTCATTATTGGAAGTTTTTTTTATTCAATTTATTCTTTTTTTTATAGGTTTAGTGTTCACATCAGAAGCTTTACTTAATATATATCTCTACTAACTAATAAAACCCTCTTTGTCAACCAAAAGAGAGTGAAAAGACAAATTAGTCTTCTATCACACAAAAAAAATGATGGGCAATAATGTAATTTCATATGTCCAAATTTTACTGTTTTTTATTGAAGCCTCACCTAGAGGTGATGCTAAAATACCTCCAATATTAAAAAAGAAAAAAGAAAAAAAAAACCGAAAACAAAAACCTCCCACTTCCCTCACATTCTCTCTCTCCCTCTCTCCTTGTGTGTAAGCAAATACTAGTATGTATGTATGTGTATATATATATATGAAGTATAAAATATCTGTTTGGTAACCCAAAAAATAGCTTGGTTTTGTTCTAAGTATATATACATACATATAGATAGACACAAATTAGTTTCGAAAAATAGATTGAATAGAATTTGCCAAAACATTTTATAAAGGGTATATCAACAACATACTTAAACTGATACCAGCAGCTTTTATACCAAAACTGTCATTACTTACATAGATATACATACACGCAGAACAATGGTTACTTTAGATTAACCTTGTACAACTAATAGATGAACTAATGATTCCTTTCATCTCACATAACAAAGTAGCCCACATAGCATCCTGTAAAGCAGCAGGAAAGAGACTTAACATCAGCATCATATATAAGCAGCGCATAGCCTGCCCTCATCATTTTTTGAAGGGGGAAAACTCAAACACAACTATATCCTCCACACCACCACATCTTTCCTAACCCTAACTTTGCACGTCATAAGTTACTAAATAAGAAATCATATTTGTTTCATGATGCAAACCCATCTTATCCGATGATCCCCTTCTTCCTTTTCTCATTCCTGCCCTCTCTCTCTCTCTCTCTCTCTCTCTCTGTGTTCTCGTTTCTTACTGGAGTTTGTAGCTCTTGATGAGGTCCCTGTTTATAATTGTACAACCTTGGTAATTAGGAACCAGATAAATATATATAAAGAGAAAGTCGGCAACTGGATAGGAGGAGATGGCGACTTGATAGAGAAGAACAAATAAGGCAGGTACAACAAGCTAATAGATAAGGCTTGAGTTTCTCATCCTCATACAAAGCACGAGCTTTGAAGTGTTCAAGAATCAAATAGAAGGTGGAGGTGTCACTCAAATGAAAACCGGTATGCCTGTCACATCCCAGTCCACATAGTAAGATATTGTCCACTTTGGGCCACGCTCTCACCAATTTGTTCTTGGGTTTCCACCCAAAACACATCTTACTATAGTGAGGTGGGCATGTACATATAAGGCACATCACCTCCTCTCCCCCAGGCGATGTGGGATCTTACAATCCACCCCCCTTAGGGGTCCAACGCCCTCGTCGGCACACTTCCGGCCTAGGAGTGGCTCTGATACCAAATTGTCACATCCCAATCCGTATAGTCAAATATTGTCTGCTTTGGGCCACGCCCTCATGGATTCCAAAACGCACCTTACTATAGAGAGGTGGGCATGTACATATAAGGCACATCACCTCCTCTCCCCCGAGCAATGTGGGATTTTACAATCCACCCCCCTTAGGTGCGTCGGGCACACTTCCGGCCAAGGAGTGGCTATAATACCAAATTGTCACATCACAGTCTACATAGTAAGATATTGTCTGCTTTGGGTCACGCCCTCACGGATTTGTTCTTGGGTTTCCACCCAAAATGCGTCTTACTATAAGGAGATGTGCATGTACATATAAGGCACATCATCTCCTCTCCCTTGAACAACGTGGGATCTTACAATGCCACCTCCAGTTAAAGTACTGGTGTGCTCTCCAAGTGGTCCTTACTCATTTATCCTTTTTAAATTGCAAGCATGCCCTTAATTTCTTAGAAAAACTAATGAAAATGGCTTGAAAACTTTGAGTTTTAATGATAAGGACAAAATAAAGGGTAAAGTGAATAGTACCATGATTGACTTTTTAGTGTAAAAATATGGTTTTTCGTTAAAGTGAACAGTACCGTGGGTTTTTCGTTAAAACTTTCTAATTTCTTTCATTTGGTCACAAGTGGAGACCATAAAGCAAGTTTTGTGTAAACAACATTACAATTATATATAAGGAATTGTTATTAGCACTCCAAAAATCTCATTCTACAATCTTTACAAGTGTATTTTTCTTTCTAATTATAGAAAGTTTGAAGTGTCAAATGAGATTTTTGGAATGCTAATAACAATTCCATATATATATATATATATATATATATTATAATTCAACAAATATATTATATATATGGGTAGAAGTTGAATACATAATGTACGCCTAGTAAAATTTAATTTAGTAAATATATAGTTAATCACAATATATAGGTATTATAATTATATTTAAGTAACTGAAGTTTATTGAAGTTTCACAAAAACCAATCATATGCGGTTGGTGTCACACCTAATATTGAAACGTTTTCAACCTCTAAAGCCCAATGGTGTGTACGGTTGAACCAAACCTGTGGTGAACACTTAATATGAAATATGACCTTCAAATAAAGGCCAACGCTCAATAAAGACGCAGCTCAAAGGTTTGACCAGCCCGCATCATCCTCCTATCCATCACCTCCATACTTTGCTTCATCCAAGCTTTTACTCTGTGTCTCTCATCCATGTATGTATGCAAACCCTACGTGCATCCATCTCTCTCTCTCTCTCTCTCTCTCTCTCTCTCTCTCTCGATAACATTTTGGGTGAGGTTGCAAGCCTGAGCTATTCTGGACGATTCGATCGCAATGGGTAAGGCAAATGCATTGAGTAATCAGACCTGGGTATGCCAGGTTCGGAAATTATCAAGACCAAAAGGCTACTTTTTCGGTGATAGCCCTTTAAACTTCGCTACTCCCCTCCTTTACGTACAGCTTTCCATATCTGCCTTACTCTCCGCTTTCCTCCAATTCATTCTCTACCCTCTTGGCCAGACTGCTTTCATACCACAAATGCTCGTACGTTTCTACCGACGCTTTCTTTTTTCCATTTTCTGGAAGCCGCTATTCCCACCTCAAAAACACTATTGTGATTAAATTACTCAAAATATAGTGCAGGATGACAAATTTGGAGTGTGAATAACTACGTTCCCTTTTTCTCTGTATTTATTTTGTTAGCTTAAAATTGTACCAATTTATAGTGCTTGGCACATTGTATATTGTCTGTATAATATATATTCATGTCAATACAATTGACAATGCATCGGGTACTGTAAATTATAGTATCGATTACCAAGCACTCTTTTCTGTCAACCTAATTTGTATGTTATGCATCAGGCAGGTATTATACTGGGACCATCAGTCTTAGGATCAGGCAATGCCTTTGCAGATACAATTTTCCCACTGAAAAGCTTTTACATCAGCCAAACCTATGCGTTATTTGGTGTCATGCTGTTTCTCTTCCTAGTTGGAGTTAAAATGGACATAAGTTTGGTGAAACAATCAGGAAGGAAAGCCGTGGTCATAGGCCTCTCGTCTTTCTTCGTCCCCTTGATCCTCAACATCGGCTTCGCTTTTATCCTACGAAAGACAGTCGCGATGGAAACAAACCTACGAAAGTCGATCGTCATCATCGCGGTGTTTCAAAGCCTAAGCTCGTTCCACGTCATCGCCTGCCTCTTGGCCGATTTGAATCTCCTCAACTCGGAGATTGGGAGATTGGCTGTGTCTTCATCAACAGTCAGTGGGGTGCTATCTTTGATTTGGGTCAGTTTGGCCTTCACAATAAGGCAAAGCAACATTTCAAAAAAGGATCTTAGTCTACCCTTTATGGGGTTGAGCTTGTTTTGTCTGTTCATCCTCATAGTCTACATTTTGAGGCCTATACTGTTATGGATAGTTGCACAAATTACAGATAAAGGAAGATCCATGAAAGATAGCTACATTTTTTCAGTATTTATCATGGTAATGGTGTGTTCTTTTCTTGGTGAGGTTGTGGGCCAGCACTTTATAATGGGGCCCATGATTTTAGGGTTGGCAGTGCCAGATGGACCACCATTGGGATCAGCTTTGGTTGAGAAACTTGACTCCTACGTCTCATCGATTCTGTTGCCGAGCTACTTTGTGCTCACTGGTGCAAGGATTAATTTCTCCATGATAAAGATGAAGACTGTTTGGATTGTGGAGCTATTGGTTATGAGTAGCTTTTGTGGTAAACTTGTAGGAACTGTGGTGCCTTCTCTCTATTTCAAAATGTCTCCTATCGATTCACTCTCACTAGGGCTTATCATGAGTGCTCAAGGCATCATTGACGTTATAAATTTGAACCATGCATTGTTACTCTCCGTAATTATCTCCACTCGCTTCTTTTTAACTATAATTTATGCCCTATGCTTTTTCCCTATTCCTATTGCATGATACTTTATATATATAAATAGAAAAACCAAAAATTAATCTTTTTAATTAGGGCAATGCAAAATATTGAAACAGATTTTATGTGTCACAATGTTTCATTTATAATTCATAGATAAGCACACACACTCTCAATCTTGTTTGTTTCTAACAGATACGATATTTTCATACTCTCATTCTCTCATTTGCAACAATTTGGTAACCAATATTGGTGTAAACTTTTGATTAAGGGAATTTTTCTTATGATCTAGTTCTTTGTATATAATTATATTACTCCTCTAATTTTTTTTCATTTGTGCTTATCTATTCCAGCTGATTGACGAAGAAGCCTATAGCGTTATGGCTCTGTCAGCACTCGTCTTAACTGCAATAATCACCCCCATAGTGAAATATCTGTACAATCCATCCAAGAGATATATGTCCACCAAAAGAAGGAGGACAATTGAGCATGCCTTTCGCAATGCCGAGCTTCGAATTCTTGCGTGCATATACCACGAAGAGAGCACCCCTTCCATCATCAGCCTTCTTGAAGTCTCCAACCCAACCCCCAAAACCCCCATATGCTTTTATGTTGTCCACCTCGTGAGACTATCCGGCAGAACCGCCCCAATCCTCACAACACATCGACTCGAAAAAAGGAGTGCTAGTACATTTCATTCCGGTAACTCAGATCGGATAGTCAATGCCTTCAGATTATATGAAGAACATAGCTCTGGTGGACTTATAATGAATGCATTGACAGCCATTGCACCCTACGCCACAATGCATGATGATGTTTGCACATTGGCATTGGAAAAAAGGACTTCCATGGTCCTAATCCCATTCCACAAGCAATTCAATTCGCTAAGTTGCACAGAGGAATTATCTGAACCTATTAGGTCCGTGAATCAAAACATTCTTCGAAATTCCCCATGCTCAGTTGGGATTCTCCTCGATCGTGGTACCTTGAACACCAACACATCTCTATCATGCAAAATTTTGTACAATATTGGGATTATCTTTGTAGAAGGACCTGATGACCGTGAGGCATTGGCATATGCAATGCGCATGGCGGAGCATCCTAATGTCAGCCTCACAGTCGTTAGATTGGCTGACAATAGGAAATGCAGTGTGCATAAAGAACATGATTTGGAGCTACTCAGCAAGTGTAAGATAGAAATTGCAGGGAAAAAGCAACATGTTTACAAGGAGGAACGTGTTAAAGATAGCGTGGACATGATCAATGTGATTAGGACCATAGAAAATTTTTATGACCTAATTTTGGTGGGGAGACGCCACGATAGTGATTCACCATTGTTCATGGGACTCACAGAATGGAATGAGTTTCCGGAACTTGGGTTCATTGGAGATATGTTGGCATCTTCAGATTCCAATTGTGAGGTCTCGGTGTTGGTGGTGCAGCAACAAATGGTTGGAAATGATCAACAGATGGTAGACGACAACAGCTTTAAGTCCTATGGAATCCCATCATTTTCTGTCGTGGATATTCCTCGTGATGATAGAGTGCACCCACTTCCTTATTAGCAAAACAAACACACCAGAGAAGGAAGAGGGAAATTTTTTTGTTTACAAATTTCTCACTTTTGCTTAATTAGGATAGCTTTGTACAAGAATTCTGCTCATGCTATGGGGTTGTTTTATGAGCTAGCTAGAGACAATCCGTTAGGGTTGTAGAAACTGAAATGACAACATACTTTAAAGTACTGAAATAGGTAGACTAATATATTTGACCAAAAAAAAAAAGGCTAGAAAAATATTGTGGCTGACATGATCATCAAAGCCAATTTGGGAAACCCTCAAATAAGCAGGGAGGAATTAATGACCATAAAATCAATCTAGTAAACTTGGAGGGCAAGAAGAAGCAACTAATAAGAAGTTAAGGCCTCATTTGGAAGTGTTTTTAAGTAACTAAAAGCGCTTTAGACTTTGTTTGGTGAAAAGGTTAAAAATGTTTTTGAATTCAAAAAAGCACTTAAATTGCTATCTAGAGGAAGCACATGTTGTGTGCGTCTTTTCAGGAAGCATTTCACATGCTTTTTAAGAAATAATTGCATTTTTATCAAAAAAATTCAATGTGCAATTCCAATAGAAGCACTTTCAGTAGCTTTAATTGAAAGTGCTTCTGAAAGAATTGCTTTTTAAAGAATCAGTTCTAAACAATCTAAAATTATCAAGTTGCATGTTCTAGTCTTTTTATAGTATTAGTTCCTTTATGATTCCAATTGCATATCAAGAATATTGACTCTTTCAATTGAAGAATTTATGTATTCATCAACATTCATGTCTTTTTTTTTAAGATTTGATTTCTTTACAAGTGGGAAAAATTAGATTTTTTTTATTTCTTTTATTTGTTATGAAACCTCAACGTCACGAGGAGAATTTTGTGGGGAAACAAAAAGAAGAAGAAGAAGTTATTGGAGAATTGTTAATTCACAGCTTAATAGGTTATTTTTCTACTAGCGTACTGTCATATGTTATTGATGTTTTGGACTTGTGGGGTTGTTCAAGTTAACGTAACCTTGGGTTGGTGTGTTATTTTTTTAATAATTTCATATTTATTTTCTATTTAAGTCAACTTATGTAATTGTCAATTAACTTTATTCATATAATAATTGAAATTTTAGAGTTTTGAGTTTTCTCTATTCTCTAGTAAATTATGAGTTGCTGATGAATCTCAATTCATATTCTCAAATTTGAAATATATAATTCTTCTATCATTCATTTCGCGATGATCCAAGGACATGCATGCTTTGCACAACTTATACACACAATTTGGCAATTGGTGTATTTGTTGTCTTCATAAATAATCAAATATTCCATAAGCATTCTAAGAAACCACAACCACAAAGTTGAGACAAAACTTTGGAGATAAAATATATATATATATATATATATATATATATATATATATATATAATTTTTAAAATTGTGATCTTACACCTTTTGGCCGTAAACAATTTTGTTCCCAAGAATAAAATGGTGCAAAGATGGACTATAGAAACTTTATACCACAAGACAGGATCGAGCAAAAGGCCAATTGAAAGATAATTGTCAAATTATATGTAGTGCAATGGAAGCACGAGTTAAGAACCAGGACCCCACTAATTCATGTAGACACCACCAAACAAGCAAACAGATGGGATATGCTACCCACAAAGAGAAGAAGAGAAAAAGGTGATATGGGAAACTCCAATTCCAATATATATCATTCATGACAAAATAATAACATTATGGGGTAATATACAAGAAAAAAGGGCCAAGCAATACACATATAAGGTCATCTCCAACTGATCCGATCAGAAAGTTATAGGGCTAAAAATAGCCCAAAATGACACGAAAAATCATCTTCAATCGAGGGCTAGACCAAAGGTATTGTGGGTCCCACCGAGCCAAACCCACAAAATCAAGCCAACGAGTTAGTCATCTCCAGCCAGACAGCTAGCCCGATGAGTCAACCCACTTTTTTTTTTGCCTAGCCTACTCTTTTTTTTTTTTTTTTTTTGGACGATTGTTTTTGCCTAGCCCATTTTTTTTTTTTAATTCTAATTTTTTTTCCTACACTTTTTCTCACGTATTTTTCACCATTACATACTATCTTACCTCATTTTATTTCAATTCTTCACATTCTATTCTCTTCTAACAATCTTTCCTTTAAATTTTTCAATAATTTTCCATTGGCCACCTCTTTCAATAATCTTCCTATGTCTGAAAATCTTATTTTAATATGGTAGTTTAATTTAATTAAGTATATTAATTTAATTAAAATAATAAATTATGTTTGGCCTATAGCCCTTTGGCCCCCTCGTTTGGAGATAGTTTTTTTGTCACAGGGCTATATGTTGGCCTATGGCCCTTTGGCCCATTCGGTTAGAGATAGTATGAAATATGGTCTCACACTGTTCATTAAAATATAATTTCTTGAAGAGCTATAGAGCTAAAGAGAACATTTGACATTCCTTCGGTTAGAGATGGCCTAATTACCCCACTGGCTTGGCTTGACTTGATACCATTGGCCCATAAACTTTTTGATGTCGAGTCCTTAACAACTCATGGGGACAGGACAGATAGGATGTCCTCGATTCCCCAAAACCGTGTAAAAATGAGTTATGTTCCACAACAAAATAAGTTCAAAACAACTCAGCATAGCTGCACAACAAAGATTGAGGACCTCCAATTCTAGCAAATTAGAGACCGAGTACCTCCAGATCAATTAGCTAGTCCTTAACATCGAAGTTTTAGTTATATGTGCGAAAGAACTACTTGAGCTAATAAAAAACTCCTACAAATATTACAATATTGATTATCCTAGACTAAAGCTTAAGAAAAGTTTAGGTCACTCAAAATTGCTCATCTCTCGTTGAAGGTTTTATTTAGTTAAAGAAAATTATGCTTTAGGTAAGAAATTCGAATTTAAAAACTATTTCAACATTAATAAGAAAAATACCACTAAATCAATGTTATAGCTAGTACTTGATCTTCGTAATTAGACAGACATATGGTCAAGGTTTGGGACAAAGTAAAATTGACTTTCCATTGACTATTGATATTGAAACTCATCCCCCCCCCCCCCCCCACACATACATAGAGAAGGCCATTACAGTTTTTTACATCGATGTCTCCCATCCAGAGGGATTCATCCAAGTTCTCCTCTTGGAACTGGCGACTAGACCCGTGAACTTATATCCTTTTTGTCTTCATCAAGGCTACAATTAATCGAAAGGCTCAATGCCTATGTTCCTTGGGATCTCCCCATTTCTCTCCCTCAATTCATTAGTTAATAATCACATCCCTAATGTGTTTGATTAAGGGCGTGGCATTGCCTCATTGGTCCGAAGACTCCGAACCCACAACTCAAATGCTTCCGCATGATTAATTTCCCCCAAAATATTTAAAATTCAACTGGTTAAACTGAAATCTTTGATCTACAAGTTTGTGGTCCAAAACATTAATAATATATATATATATATATATATATATATATATATATATATATATATATATATATCATGGGGATGGAGTTTGAGGAAAGGATGTGTAAGAACAGTATAACATTATATGGGATATGGGAAGAGGGAATCCATGTGAGGACTGAGTTATAAAAGTCTAGCAAAGAAGATTTGCCAGGTTGTTTTGGATTTATATTTATGTAGCTTCAAGAAATAGGCATTCAAAACTTTTGGATTTATGCTAATAAGATAATATGCCAATAATAATATATGAAGTTGGAGCTAATGGACCTTCATCATACATCAAGGCTCCCATCTCTCTCGTGTATGTATTTCAAATGATTTTTTCGGAGTGACAAGCCTTAAAGAGAAGGGCTTTAGTTTAAACTTTTTCTTCCTTCTAAACCATTAAATTCAAAAGTCCGTTGTTTTATCCATGCTTCTCTTTGCTTGAAGACTAAAGAAAACAAAACTTTCTCTACAAGTTGTATTTCATTTTCTGTGAATAACAATTACATGGATGTATGTATATATAGCCTTGGGCTCTTTACATTTATGCCCTTAACTAAACTGTTACAATTCTAACTAACCACACCTAATAACAAAACTAACAACATTTAGTTTTTACAAGCTATGTTTTCTCAACAGATACAGATGATTGATCATCTGTCCTAATACACCCCCTCAAGCGAGAGGTGGAATCAGAAATGATGCCAAGAGGAAGCTTGGAACACAAGTAGCGGAACCTGGTTTTGGACAAAGACTTAGTGTGGAGATCAGCCAATTGATCTTCACTGCAAACAAACTACACTTTAAGCAGACGAGCTAAAACCAGTTCACGAATGTAGTGGTAGTCAAGTTCAATATGCTTAGTACGAGCATGAAAGACGGGATTGGAAGCTAAGGAGATGGCGGAGAGGTTATCACACCAAAGAGTAGGCAGCTGAGGAAGAGAGCAATGAAGATCACGCAAGATTTTACAGACCCAAGTAAGTTCTGCAGCAGTGTGAGCCAGAGACCTGTACTCTGCCTCGGTGGAGGAACGAGCAACCGTGCTTTGTTTTTTAGCACTCCAGCTAATGAGATTGGAACCAAGAAACACACAATAGCCACTAGTGGAGCGCCTATCAAACGTGCAACCAGCCCAATCAGCATCCGAGTATGCTGAGAGATCAACAGAACTTTTGGTAAACCATAGGCCTTGGGAAACAGAACCCTTAAGGAAACGAAGAACACGTTTAACAGCTTGAAAATGCTGGTCGCGCGGAGCATGCATAAATTGGCATAACTGATTTACAGCAAACGTAAGGTCTGGGCGAGTCCAGGTGAGGTACTGAAGTCCTCCAACCAGAGACCGATAAGCAGTCGGATCAGAGAGAAGAGACCCACTGTGATCCAGTTTCTGGGAGCCAAGAGGTGTGCAGCAAGGCTTTGCACCCTCCATATTAGTCCGCTTGAGAAGCTCAAGTAAATATTTGGTTTGGTGAAGGAAGATGCTGTACTTCCAACCCCAGGAAGTAGTGTAAAGGACCGAGATCCTTCACTGGAAATCTGGCACTAAGCTGTGTAATAAACTGATGACAGAGAGTAGAGTTAGGTCCAGTGACAAGAATGTCATCCACATAGACGAGAACTATAACCAAGTGAGGACCATTCAGGACAAATAAAGAAGCATCAGAAGAGGATTGAGTGAAACCAAGAGCCTGTAATGCCTGGAACAGTTTATCAAACCAAGCCCGAGGCGCTTGTTTGAGGCCATACAAGGATTTTCTGAGCTTGCAGACATGACTGGGAAAGAGAGGATCAGTGAAACCAGGGGGTTGCTGCATGTAAACATCCTCATGTAAGTCGCCATGAAGAAAGGCGTTGCTAATATCCAATTGGTTTAAAAACCAATTGTGTTGAACAGCAAGGGTAAGCAGAATGCGAATAGTAACCGGTTTAGCAACCGGACTAAAAGTGTCGTGAAAATCAACCCCTTCTTTTTTATGAAAGCCCTTGGCTACAAGCCGGGCTTTGTAACGATCGACAGTACCATCAGCCTTGGTCTTGATGCGGAAGACCCACTTGCAGCCTACGACGTTTTGAATAGAATGAGAAGGAACTAAAGACCAAGTTCCTGTAGAGATTAATGCATTATATTCATCTTGCATAGCAGCTCGCCAGTGAGCATGCTTAGAGGCCTGTAAATAGGTGCTGGGGACAAAATCAAGAGGAACTGGGAGTGGATGTTTAGTCGCTGCATACGCCTTCGGTTTGTAAATGCCTGCCTTAGATCTGGTGACCATAGGATGAGCATTATCAGAAACAGGGAGAGGACAGGGTGCAGATGGAGAGACAACTGAGCTGCCAGGATGAGAAGCACCTGTAGGTGGAGAGACAGCAACAACAGCATCAGGGACTGATGAACTAGGGCTAGGAGAAGATGAAGAAGCAGCAGCAGGAGGAAGAGGCTGTTGAGTATACTTGGTAAAATAAAGATCCATGGAAGAAGAGGAGACTGGAGGAACACTTGCAAATGGAGATGGATGAAGAGGCAGGGACTGAAAATGATATGTATCTTCATTAAAAATCACATGTCTGGAGATGTAGATGCGATTGTCAACAGGATCAAAGCATCGATAGCCTTTGTGTTGAAGGCTATAACCTAAAAACACACAACTCTTGCTCTTAGCAGCCAATTTGCTAGAAACATAAGGTTTGAGCCAGGGGAAGCACTGACAGCCAAATACTTTGAGTTTGGAATAATCCGGATGCTGATGGAAGAGAATTTCCCAGGGAGACAGGGTAATACCAAAGATGGGCAGGCGATTTATAAGGTATATAGCAGTAGAGAATGCTTCAACCCAAAACACATGAGGGACATGAGACGCCACAAGTAAAGTCCGAGCTGTTTCAACAAGATGCCTGTGCTTTCTCTCAGCACAGCCATTTTGTTCAGGAGTGTGTGGACAGCTAAATTGATGAAGTATACCATGTGTACGAAGAAAAGATGCAAAAGAATGACCAGTGAACTCACCCCCTGAATCAGAACGCAGGACTTGTATTTTATTGCCAAGTAAATTTTCGACATAGGTTTTGAAGACAACAAATGTAGAAAATACATCAGATTTTGCCTTCAAAGGGAAAAACCAGCTATATTTACTAAAATCATCAACCAAGAGTAAGTAATACTGAAAACCATTGCTAGATTTAACAGAAGCAGGTCCCCACAAATCACAGTGCAACAGTTGAAGACTGCGAGTTGTAGTGGAAGAAGCCACTCCAAATGGAAGCTTGTGGTTCTTAGCTAAAGCACAGTCTGAACAGAAGAAGTCAACCGTAGATTTGCCATGCATTGCAAGTGAAGTAGTAGAGATGACCCTGCGAAAAATGGAAGAAGAGGGATGACCCAAGCGTCGATGCCAGACTTGAACAGGAGCTTTTACACTGAGAAAAGCAGAATGAAAAGGAGGAGAAGAGTTACTGGAACTTGGCAGTGGATAGAAACCATCTTTAACCATTCCCCGCAAAAGCGTCCTCCCCGAAATACAATCCTTGACAGTGGATCCATAAGGGTCAAGAGTTAAAGAACAGTCATTATCCTTAAGAAATTGATAAGCAGATAAAAGGTTATGTGTCATGGAAGGAACATGAAGAACATTCTGCAGTTTAAAAGAGTGATGAGGAGTGTGCAGAGTAGAAGAACCAACATTATGAATGGATAAACTTTTACCATTGCCAATATACACTTTGTCCTCGCCAGTGTAGGGAGTGGGAGAAGAAAGATTAGCAACATCATTGGTGATGTGAGATGTAGCGCCGGAATCAATTAACCACGGCTGAGAAGATTTTGCAGAATGATGCACACACATGGCAGCAAGCTTAGCCGGAGGAATACGACCACAGATTTCAGGGTTCATGCGATCGAAACAATCAATAGCCTCATGACTAGTAGAACCATAAATCTGACAAGGGGCTTTGAAGTGAGAGGAACCTGAATGATTTCGGGAGCCTTGATAGATCCGATGACCGCGATTAGGAGAGAAATTACCACGATGATTGCGATTGCCCCGATTAGAAACAAATTGGCCCCGAGGAGACTTGCCACGATTAGAGTTGTATCGAGAAGCAGAGTGAAGAGGAGAAAACTGAGCAGCAGATGGAGTAGGAAGTAGAGGAGGCTGAGATTGCACTGAGAAGGCTTGAAAAGGTTCAACCACAGAGGCGACTGTTTTTCGTCGAGCCATAGAAAGTTCCTTAGTAAGTAAGAGACCGTGAAGTTCATCAAGAGACGTAGAAGACAGGCGAAGCATGATAGAGTCTATGAATGACTCAAACTCATCAGGTAAACCATGTAAAGTAGCTGCAATGAGATCACGATCAGAAACAGAAGAACCCGCAGCATGTAATGAATCTGCAATTTCCTTGATTTGCTGGAGATAGACAGAGATAGAATTGGAGCCTTTTTGAACCGATTGAAGACGAGATCGCAATTGATGAATGTTAGCCTCCGAAACACCACCAAAACACTGTTCAAGTTTCACCCAAAGCTCGCGAGACGACGAAACCCCAACCGTGAACGGAATGATCTCTTCAGAAAGTGTGGAATTCAACCAGATCAGCAGATTCTGATCTTTTTCATACCACTCCTCAGCAGCAGGATTCAGCGAGCGATCAGCCAAGAAAGGTGGTGGACAGATCTCAGTGCCATCAATCACACCAAGAAGCTTGTACCTTCGTAAAATAGGAGCAAACAACGCTCGCCATGGAAGATAATTGGAGCTTTTCAATTTGATCGGCACCATGCTTCCAATGTTGTGAATCATAAAAGAAGTATACGAATTCAGAGAAGGAGGATGAGAAGTCAAATTAGGGTTTGGAGAAGATTCAATTGGGGACGATTCAGATGGAGAAACCATAATCCCAGAAAATAAGAAGCAATCAACGAACAGAGAAGAGATCGGAGAAGAAAAAACAAAGAATCAGAGTTGAAACAACAAGAAAACGATCAGAAGAAGATCGATCGATGCGGAAGGTGGAAAGAAAGCTGTGAAGCGAGAAGGCGAGATACCATAAAGAAAACAAAACTTTCTCTACAAGTTGTATTTCATTTTCTGTGAATAACAATTACATGGATGTATGTATATATAACCTTGGGCTCTTTTCATTTATGCCCTTAACTAAACTGTTACAATTCTAACTAACCACACCTAATAACAAAACTAACAACATTTAGTTTTTACAAGCTATGTTTTCTCAACAGATACAGATGATTGATCATCTGTCCTAATAAAGACAACTATATGTTATCATCTTTACAAAAGTATGGAGTCTCTTTGACTTGGTGTTTACACCCACTTGACCTTTTTCGTTTCCGCTTGGATCTGGGCATTTGGATGCCTATTGTGTGTTTATTTTCAATTGAGGACTCGATATGTGGAGACTGGAATGTGCATGGTTTTTCTTTATATGCAGATTTGGCTCATTTTCACCTGCGTTGAGACAAATATAGGCTTGAGTTTTGCTTTCTACGGATGTTGTAACGAACCGTCCCCAATTATTATGGTTTTTATAATTTTAATGTGTGAATTTATGAAAATGACCTTTGAGGACCGCGTTGTCGTGTCACGTAAGTTCCCTTTTCTTGGCGTATCCTTGTAGCACTCATTGCTACAAAGGTGTGGGCATGAGCAGAATCAAATTTGGAGCTAAAACGAAGATTTTACGAGACTCAAAATGATAAGGGTATTTTGGTAATTTTTCAATTCGAGATATTCTCCACCCTGGACCACTCTCGGGCTAACACGTGGCAAGTAACCCTAGTTTCTAGGGTGCTCCTTGGCTCCATGACATCTTTCTCTCACTCTAGAACTATATCCCTCTCATTTCTCTCCCTTGACACACTCCTTCTTACCTCTTAGCTCTCATCTCTCTTCCTAGCTACCTCTCTTTCTCTCTCCCCTATCTCTGCAACCTTCCCCTATGAGCACACCACCACTCACCATCACCGTGGCTCATATTATGGCGACCACGCCACCCTCGAGACCTCCCTCTCACGACCCCAGACCGTCTGAGGCCTCTCCTCATCTTTCTTTCTCACTGCATTGTTGCACCGTTACTGTGCAAGGATTTTTCCAACGAGTTTCGCCGTTTCTGACATGGGTAAGCCTCGAGACTCTCTTTTTTTCTCTCTCTCTCTCTCTCTCTCACTTTCTCTCTCTCTAACCTTCATTGTAGATCGATCAAACCCTAGTTGACCCATTTTAGTCACTCTGGTGAAGGTTGGTATCGAAAACAACTCGGGAGGTTAATTTCCAAATTTCAGTGAAAAACCCAACGGTTTTCAAGCCTTTTCAGGCCAACTCCAGCCACTACGAGGGACCACGAAGGTATAATCTCATTTCTTATCTCCCTACCTTTATTTTGGCTTTTAAATCGTAGGAAAAAGTTAAGATTTGAGCTCATTTAGAGCTCGGGAAATTTCCCGGCCGAAATCCGTCTTTCTTCTTCCTTAAATACGGCGGGTGCCACCTGCGAACCTAATCGAGTCGACCTGACCCGTAATCCAGTCCATTAACCTGGCCCAAACCTTTAGGCCATGCAACCCAAACCTTGGGTCTATGTAACCCAAGCCCAAACTAGTATCAAGCCAACCCATTAACCCAATCCAACCCAGTAACCTCGGTCCAATCCAGCAACCCAATAGGGATCCAACTCAACCCAGACCCAAGACAGCTTTCATGTTCACGCATGGGCCGGCACATGAAGCACACTCGCCTCCGTCGAAAGTACTATGCTGACGACCTTTCTGGTGAACTTTCCGATAACCCATCTCAGGACATGGCAGTGCCTGGCCGTCCTGGCCATCGCCTTGTAGACACGCATGCGGTGGTGCGTAAGAAAACCAGAGGTATCTCCTTAGGTTTTTCGACGTGCTGAATCCGCTGTCTGTTTTCTGAAATTCGACTATTTTAATAGAGTTTCACTAAATGGTCCCTATATGTGTTTAGATGTGTCAGTGGGAAGTGGCATCATCCTCGCTAGTTCGACAGCTTACGGGAAATGGAATACCGTGAGTGGACCCCTTCTAAACTTACATGTTTTTATAAAATATTAGGCTTGCATGCATTGCATATTTCATGAATAGAGCATGATTTATAATATGTTTTACGGATTTCCATACTTATGATTTATTTAAATTGCTTCTACGAAATATTATGATTTCTCGAATTTAAGTTTTACAAAAGGTTTTGAATATTTGGATTCTCGTATATGAAATTCTATGGCTTTCGAATATGATGTATTTTATGAATTTATGAATATGTGCTATCAGAGATTGATGAGATGAGGTTTTGAGCTTTTGAGCTCCAAATTTGATATGATATTTTTTAGGATGTTTTTGGTGCTTATCTACCTAGTTATTATACAACACATATACACAACACAGGTATGTAGATGTCTATGGCCATAGGACACAGTTGAGGATGTTTATGTATATACCTCTTCTCTGACTAACCCGGAGTTGTACAACTTCACCTTCGAGTGATGGATCATGGTTTCTTCACTGGCATAACCCAGTATTGTACAGCTTCACCTTTGGATGATGGACAGGTACTGCTTTAGGGCGAATGAGGAGTAGATGATATTGATGATATACCCCCAGCTTCACTAGCCTGGGGCTAGTTTCGATGTGTGATGTTATATATCCTCTTCTTTAGCGTAACCAGGAGTTGTACAGTTTCACCTTCGGGTGATGAACCATGGTTTCTTTATTGGCATAACCCAATATCGTACAACCTCACCTTCGGGTGATGGACAGGTACTGCCTTCGAGCGACTATGATACCCCTAGAGAGTACAGTATGATGAGATTTAAGGATTTGCCTTAATGCGGCGATAACACCATTATTGAGCATGGTTTTACATTATACATATTTTACGAAAGTTTTCATTGCATGCTAGAATTTTCAAAAAACTTACTATATAGTACTATATATATGTTTTCAAAACAGGGGTTAGTATGTTCCTAAATAAAATGATTTTCCTATTATTAGTATTAATATAAACTTTGATCCACTCACCTTTTCTATTTTTGCGCCCCCTTAAGAGATGGAATCGAGGCACACAGTCCTGGCATCAGGGCAATTCCGCGTAGGGATCTCCGAGTCTTTTCAGGGTAGGTACCCTTCCTTTGTTCATACCTTTTTATATTCATTCATTCACATTATTCTTGATTAGTTGAATGCTCTAAACATGATTCTACATTAGTGTATCTCTTTCTAAATGCATATTTTAGTTGTATGCATGTTTTAAGTGCCTATCCTGGTATCTGGGGATTTCGAGATCAGGGCGTGTCAGAAGTTTTACTTGGATATGATTGATGGTCGTCTCCACCAATTATGCAGCTGGGGAGGCGGCGGGTGAATTTCCCTTTAGGGTTTTTAGGTTCTTTTGTGTGGTCACTTTTAGGCTGTGTGGGTCTTAGTTTTTGGGCTGAGACACATTCTATGTAATTTTTGTTTCGGGTATAGATGGGAACATTTTCTCGTGCATTTGATTGCATAAAGTGTCCTGTTTGTACCAACCCCGTTTATGGGGCGGTTGTTATTTCCTCATCTTCGTTGTGGAGTCTTTGTACTATATCCTTTTGGACTTTGTTATAAAAAGTTTCATTGACCAAAAAAAAAAAAATTATTGTGGTTCATTAATTTAAGGGTTTTTTTTAAGCCAATACATTAGCTAGGCTTAAGAATAAACGTAGAACTCACAATCATTAAACTTGAAGAAATGTATAATCTATTGCTTTTCATATGTATTACAAAAGGTTGTTACCCGATATTCCCTCCATTTGTTGGCTAATTAAACGCTCTCACAAGCTAAAATGCACATCTTAACCTCATTAGATAAGGATTAAAACATCTTTCTATATTTCTTTTTATCGACCCTTTTTTTTGTGTTAAGATTCCTTTTACCAAATTCAGCAAGACTAGGCAATTATTACACACACACACACACACACACACACACACACACATATATATATATATATATATATTGTATATATAGATGCACTACGATACCGCGTAGATGGACTAGTATGCCAACTATTCTGTGCTCAAGTCATCACACACACACACACACACACACACACACACACACACACATATATATATATATATATATATATAAGGCCATTACAATAATATATAATGACTTATGGCAGTACTATACGCCTATTTACAAAGGATTTTGGTATGGCATGGTGTCATGGCTATATCATCAGAGTTGGTGGTCGTTTTCTCGTGATGTTATAATAGTACTCTAGGACTCGCAAAGCTGTTATATTTTTTGTTGGTTAGATGTGGATCTCTATGAGTTTGGAATTGTATGCATTGATGATAAGTTCGTAATTGTAAATTTATATGGTACCTTTTTACTGTGTGACCTCTTGTTAAGTTCAACATGCATATCCTTTATACATTCTCAAAGGTTTTGTAATAAATTATTATTACCTTCAAAAGAAAATACACTAGATCTGATTTTAAATTTGATAATGAACTTTTATAAAAGGGTAATGCTAAGAAAATTAAATTTGTAAACAAAATTCTAAAAACTAAAAGACATGGAAGTTGATGATTGATTTATTACTTAAGTATTGATGAATGTGTTCATTCCTATTAGTGATATTTTATTTAATTTGTAAATTTTGTCTCTAAATTTTGTCAAAATGTTATTGAGCAAGTAAATTGCTCATTTGGACAAATTAATCATGGGAAGCAGTTCCATCTTATGCTGATTTCTATAAAAGGTATATGGAATTATATGGACTACATGAAAATCAACTATCTTATCTCTTATATTTTCGAAAAATACTCTTTAATTTATTATTTCAAATCTCAAAATTACTGAAATTAAACACCCCACTTCAACTGATGGAATCTTTCCCCCTCCGAGCACTAGGCTGCCCAGTTATTTTCTTCTCCACACAAATCATGAGATCACAAAGAGAGAATAAAAGAAGAAGCAGCACATATTTACTTAATTACAAACTTGGTGTAAATACAATTGTATTTCTACGAACATTTTATTTTTCTCTCTTCTCTGTTATACGTAGCCATGATTTTAATTTTTCCTTTGATTTCTTGAGAATAAAACAGATCATGACCTCATGAACACTGAATTTTTAAATCAGAATCTGCCATTATTACTCGCAGACCCAAAATAAAATTCCAAATATATCCACAAGACGCAATACCAAACCCATTTACGTACCCAAAAAAAAAAAAAAAAACACCCCCATCACCGGAAAAAAATGTTAGCCTTCGGTGATGCTTTCGAGATGAGGCCGCCATACCGTGACACGGCCAGCCCTCCTATCTTGGCGAGACATAGACTTCTTTTCCGTCACAATCTCCGTCAAGTAACGGCCGGTACTATCGCTTTGGCTCGTGCTGCTCTTTTTTGAGGGTTTCTTATTGCCGCTGCTCTTACTCTTCTTCTTCTTCTTCTTCTCCGGCACAGAAGAAGACGGAATCAAGAAATAGATGCTGCCTCGCTTGAGCTCCGACTCCGGCGAGAGGATCAAAATTTTGCGCACGACCCCTTGGCAGCTGGGTTTGCTGAGAAGGTGATTAGGGTTTGCTTCTAAGATCTCGCCGGCTGTAACTGGATGTGAGATTTCTTCTACGTAGCCATTCAAATGGACGATCCGGATCAAGTCTAGGGCTCCACATGGTAGTACGCAAGCCAAACAGCACCTTAGACTGTTGCCCATCTCTGGTTTTTGAGCTCTCTCTGTGGATTTTGATTTGTTTTTAGGTTTTCTTTTGTGTTTCTTTGGGGTTTTTGGGTTGATGAAAGCTTGAATGCTATGGAAGGTTTGGAATAGCTGTGTGATACATATATAGGAATTATTGAAACTCATACGAACATAGCAGAGTGAATGATATTATTGTGTTCAAATGACCAAATTGTCCTTGTTGGTAATTCTTTATTTGTTTATTTATTTATTTATTTGCGTTTTATCTGTTTTGGTCTTCTTTTGCGTGTGGGTCTTGCTTCCATGAGCTAATTAACTTAAGCCGCCTTCTATACAATTAGTGATGGGAGATTACTTGCATTTACCTTTTTGGAAGTGCTTAGGAGATAATGAACCTTTTGGGAAATGTTTAAGCTAGCTAGGGTTTCTTTGTTTCAAAGTGGACGCCAAAGTTAATAAGTTGGGTTTATTGAATCTGTTTTTGTTATATAAATCCATATTATTATGATATGAGTAATTAATAGTTATGCCAAATTAACTCTGAAGTTACAAGTATTTAGGGTATTTAAGTGAGGTTTATAATCAAATGTTGGGGTAAATTTTTATAGTCCGAACTACTGGATAATCCGATTTTATATTTATTAGATTGGCAAGTAAGAAAAATTAGTATTTTCTCAACTAAATCATGACCGTTTATTTTCCTTACTACTGAATAGTCCTAACTATTGAAGAAAAATTGCAAATATTGATTGAAGCTATGCATTATTTATTTTGAACAAATTTATGAGTGGTACTAGCTAGAACTAATTTTACTGATTGTTTATATGTATGTGACTCATGTGTTAAAAATATGGTATGAGAAATATGATAAGATTATATTTTTGTATTTTTTGGCCCTTTAGCTGTGAAAAGAGTTTCCACACATAAAACCATGTGATTCTTGTTACATCCCAGCCCGGGTCCCCACCACATTTCGAGCTCGACTTCACTGTAGCACAGTGTCCGCTTTGGGCCCCGACCATGCCCTCACGGTTTTGTTTCTGGGAACTCACACGAGAACTTCCCAGTGGGTCACCCTCCAATTCAGTCCTTTTTAAATCGATCATTTTTATGTACTTTTTAAGAAATTTTGAAGTGACATAGGGCTATGTGTTTTGCTACTATGTTAATAAACAAATAAACAAATTGGAGCTATTTCGAATAAAAAAGGTGCAAGACATGCCACCCACTTGTTCGTTGCGACCTGCAACGCCTACCTCTAACGGGAGCACCCCTTTGGTTTGGGACTTGTTGCTGACGAAGCTGCTTATGGTTATTCATGACGGTATGAGTTCGTCATTAGAACGGTGTAATGCCTTCATGATGGATATAGGCATGATGTTGACTGTGGCCCTAAAAACTCATGCAGGTTTTTTTTTTTTATATTCTAGCAAGAGGGTCTAATAGCAACGTAAAAGACTCCAACAAAAGAAAGTCACAATCATCGTTATCATCATCCGGAGCTCCCATACTCGTCTCTTACTTCCCCCAAAATTCGTATCTCTCTCGCTTGTAAAGTTGTAATTCTCATTTTGGTATGAAGATGGGGCTATATATAGGGGTGTCGTTGGCCCTATTTGGAGAAATAGGGACAGACCACTTATGGTGGTATTTTGAATATAATTGCAAAATATTATGTCTAATAATATCTTGCAATTAATTTGGTATTCCAAAATATTAAGCATGATAATCATAAAGTATAAATCTAATTTACTCATGAAACATTTCGTAAAATATAACCATTAAATCATGATTTTCATGTATGCATTTCTACTATTAAAACATCCATTTTAGAATGGGTCCATCCTGAGATTGTTCTCGCGCGAACTCGCTTAACTTCGAAATTGCAATGGAACCCGAAGCCAGTGAGCTTCCAAAAGACATTGTGCTAGGTAGAGATGAGAATATACATATAAGGCTTACAGGATCCACTCCCCTAAGCGATGTGAGATGTAACAATTCTCATTTGGGCAGAAAAATTAATACATTTAGAAGAAGACCTTCGGTTGTTAGAAATTAATACACTTTGTTTATTCATAAAGTGGACTACGAAATTATATATTAAATAACCCTTGATAAAAACATGTAGACTTTTCTTCCCTTTCCTCTTTCCCTTAAAAGTTAAAAAAAAAAAAAAAAAAAAAAACATAACCATAGTAAAATAAATTTGTTGACATAGATTAATGAGTTAATGTTTGGTTCCACTAGTAAATTGTTAAACGTCCGTTAATAATGGGTTCTTAATGTGTGATTCAATAATGATCGAATTAGTTAACGTGTTGTCTCGAATTTCGTTATTTCCATATCATTTCGAATCGGATTAACAATTTATATATGTAAGAAATTGACAAGTCTACTTTTGATTCTTTAGCAGCGAAAAAAGTTTCCACACATAATACCATATGATTCTCATTTTGGCAAAAAATTAGTACATCTAAAAGAAGACCTCAATTTGTCACAAATTAATACACTTTGTTTATTCATAACTACAATATTATTATATATATCATATATAATATAACCCTCGAAGAAAACATGTAAACTTGTATCTCTCCCCCTCTTCTTTCCCTTCAAAAAAAAAAAAAAAAAACAATAATCAAATAAATTTTTTGACAGATATTAATGAGTTAATGGTTGGGATTTGTTTAAATCCTAACCATAATCAAATAAAAAGAGAGAACTAATCTTAGTCCTAAAGAATGGAGAAAGTCCCCATTAAGCCGTATTTATAACATTTTGACACCTAGATAAACACTCACAAACTAAGACATGCTTGGTTCCCAATCTTCTACTTTTCCTATACACCCCCACCTGTATAAATACTGTCGAACCAAACTGTATAAAATACATCAGAGGGTATATTTGGAATTATAGATAATACAAAGAGGCGTTGGATGTGGCTCCCACAACATGACGAGTCCTCCATCGCGAATACAGGCATCAGTACTGGAAACGACAGATTTAAATAATGGCTGTTGGCTTATGCTGAAATTACAAGTGATTAGGTACGGAATGGAAATTGTAGGGTAGAAGCTTTTTATTTTGTGAGAAAGTGATTATCTTCCCCTCCGGTGAGCAATTTCACAAACTCGCATCGACATATCATTGGTCCAGTCTGCCTCAGCCGAAAGCAGCACACAGCTTCTTTTCCTCGATATGTTTTGGAATCGCTGAGATTTTATTGGTCAGTGACATTGTTAACAGTGTGCTGGAAACACAACTCGTTACACAAAGTGTTTTTAGTTGAAAACTTTAAAAAGAATTTTACAACTAATTATATTATAACATTTGGTATACCGAGCTGTAGTTTGAAAATTTTCTTGCTGGTGAAGAAGATGTTGCATCTCGAACTCAAACTCAGACTTTCTGCTAACATAATCCAGAGAATCTAGCTGTCTTTTTAAAACAGGTGTCTTTTATAATTTCTCTTTTTAATTACACACCAATACTAATTAACGAGCAATATTCCCCCTTCCAAAAATAAATTAGGTAAAGGTCATCTTTGTGGTTATTCTTTCCATTTACGGTTGTATATTCCGTCCCTAACCCTGATTGGGACTAGCATTTGTTCTCCTTATCCATGACCTAGGCATTAGGGTTATGAGGTCTAGCTTACTATAGCTAGTAAAAATGGAAACCCTTTTAGATTTTTTTTAATTATTATTTTTTGAGATTTATACACAAAAAACATGTAGTTTGCTTGCATTATAGTAGCTGATTTAATATTTAATTATCCCTTATCCAAAACATAAAACCCAATTAAGTTTGAAGGGATTGGGCGGATAATTAGTTGTCTTGCTTTGTATATTGAACATATATAGCTTGTCTTGGTAACAAATAGATGTTATTTCAACTTGTTCAATATCCCTTACTTGTGTACTTTTCCTATAAATAAGCTGCTGGTAATGGCATGAGTAAAAATCTAATCAAAACATGTTATATGTATTGTTTGGCCGGTCTTTGAGTTATATAAGATTTTGTGTAGTAGCTTGCTTATCTATGAAACAATCACTTAAATTTAGATGGATTAAGCCTTTGCGGATTAGGATGTTGTGTGATCTTAATAGAGAAACTTCTTAACTTGGGTGGGAGTAATTTTTTTTTCTTTTTTTTCGAATGAGCATCCACAAAAGTTAGCGGCCCTGATTCCGGTTATAATCCTTTGGTATATATTAATCCTCTCTGTCTCCCATCATCTATATTTGTTTCTTCTCAGTGGAGGAGGTAGGTTTTATATCATGGGGAGACCCCAAGTCTAAAATTACAAGATTTTGCACTCAATATATTCTAAAGCAATTGAAGAAAAAGAACAAGGCCAAGACATCATCCGATCATGAACAGTTCCACCACTTTAATTTCTTCTTACAATTTTAGCTTTCCTTTTGAGTTTTGAACGAGAAAACTATGTGCGGTTTCTTCATGTTGAATTTTGCGCTATCCCTATTCTCTTACATTATAGTTTACAACAAATAAATACCCTCACATCAAAATTCATGAATTTATTTATATTTCAATTGCCAAAATGGACTCACCCTTAGTATGCGATTTCAAGTCCATCAAATATTTTGTTGGCAGCCGCAGATCAATGCAAGTACAAGACTAAGGTACTTAAACCCTAGCCAAATATATGACAAGACAACTGATTAGAGTATTTGTCTTTGCTCGTGTGGATGATTTGTAATTTTTCACGTTTTTTTTTATTTTTTATGATGGCCTCTTCTGCCACTTCAACCAGCTTGGACTAGGAAGCTTCATGGCACTGAGGTCTTATTTAGGCACCGACCTTAACCAAAATTTACAATAATAATGGTTTGCTAATGAGGGACGCACGAGGCATGAAATGCCATAAGATTCCCGGTTGATCTGAATTTCTAATTTGATCAACATGTACACAAAGACTGAAATGAAGCTAGCTAACGTGAGGCAAGTCTGTCTTTACACTGAAGCCAAGGTGGAAGTCCAATTTATTTAATCAAAGACTTGTTTTATAATTCCTGGGTTAATGATCATTTGATTATATTAATGCATTGTTGATAACTGATCATCATTGGTTTTAGAGTATGATTGAAGCCTCTGCTCCTAACAGATGCCGGAGTTCTTTACTACCCTAAACTCCTTTTTGTACTTGCTCCCACCACCTTCCCAAGATATATAGCCAGAAACGTATATAACTAATGCTTCATTAATATAATTTTAGTTAAGGAAGCATTTTTGCTCACAACCATTTAATGTGATGTATGCTCATCACTTTATTTTTCATCGTTATATGAGTTTGAATTTCAAGATTCATGTAGTTCATAAGCACAGATCTCAAAATTCAAACTCGTATATTGATGATAAATAGAGTGATGAGTATACATCACACTAAATGATGGTGAGTAAAAATGCACTTTTTTAGTTAATTAGTGGTTATTATCTCTAGGTACGCATTTGATAGCTGGCATTGTTGTGGGATTGTTGCCCAAAAGCTACAAAATTTGATGCACATACAAATCTTAGGGATTGGTAGAAAAAATCCAAGTTCAGTTCATTGTATCGAAGTCTCGATCGACCAATTGGAAGCGCTAAGAATCTAAAAAGTGATTATTTCAGTTCCTTTTATTGCTCTTCATGGATTAATTAGGATTAATGTATTGAAACATTTTGGATTTTCTATACACCATATTGCAAAGCCCAAGATTCATAAATTTTTGTAACCGATGGTATAACATAAATGAAATTTTATACTCGTACAAAGGTGGTGTACTTATGTTTACAATCCTAATAACTAAGAGTAATATTTTACGAGGCAACATTATATGTTATATTAACATTTTTGTACAAGATGGAGCTCGCAGTTTTTTTTTTTTTTTTTCCTTTTCTTATTAGTGTATTTTCCTATACTATCTAGGAAATTAACTTTACATTTATAAGTAAAATGCCTCGATTATTGGAACTGTCTAAATCATCAAGGATTTGTTTTTTTTTTTTTTTTTTTTGGTCAAAGGGTAATATTTATTACTAACAACAGGCTTTATAAACACAATGGTCCAGAAACTTTACCGTTTATTTCTTAAGGACCCATCGATGTTTGTGGTCTGAGTTTCAATGTAGGAAGGTCTTTCATGGTAATTGGCAATTGAATTCTCTTTATTGAATAGTAACTATTTTTAATGAACAGTAATTAATTTTTGTATCTTTATCTTTAAACCGAATAGTCATGGCAATAGACAATAAAATATTAGTATTTGTATGTTCTAAAATAATAAAAAAAAAATATTTTTAATTTCGGATAGGATTTTTATTCGATCTTGTCACGTCCATGTGTCATTATCCAAAAGTACAATTTTTGTGGATAGATTTTGATAAGATTTTTAACCAATTCTGTTGCGCTACGTGTCCTTCCATGTTTAGAATTGTTGAAAATATTGAAATGTGGTGTAAGGTGAGAGAAAATGGTAAGGTATTTATAGAAAAAAAAAATTATAATTTTTTTAATTTTTTTGGATTTTTATTTTTTAAATTTTTTTATTAAATTAATTAAGCTGAACTATTGGATTACAAAAAAAATTTGAAATCCAACAGTCAAGATTGTGACACGTGTCCCCCCTAAAACATTTCTGTTTTTTTCTTAATTTTTAAAATTTGAAAAATCTGTACCGTTGATATAGAAATCAAACGGTCCAGATTCACCTGCCACTTAGTGGGCTACAACGCGGGCCCCACCGTCTGAAATCTTGTCGGTAATGTGCCCCCCACGTGCGCGTGTTATGCACATGCCTGATGCAAAAAAATTTATAACGTGGCTGACATTATGCTGACGTCAGCCTTGCATCACACCCCCTCAAACGCTCGGGCCTTGGACTCCCGCCTATCCACTCTCACAGACTCCCCTTAGCCCAATTGCCCGAATAGGCTGGAGCTAGTTTGTGAGGGAATTGGTTTGCAAATGGGACCTGTCCACAGGACAAAAGAGCACGGTGGAAGTGGCCTTAGCAACAACTTGAGGTTTAATTTTAACAATTTGTATTTTCAGTTCACATGAGAAAAAAAAGGTTAACTTTCAAATATATCACAGCGACCTCTTCTAATATTGAAAAAGAACAACTAGCTAGTCCGTGTGATTGATTAAATTTATTTGATTTAACTTCAAAGATCTCTTGTACTTTGCTCTTGTTTGCGCCTGATTTTAATGATTAATATTATCACATACATAAAATATAAGGTTCAAATCGCTATATAACATTGCAGGCCGAAAAGGAGATCTGAAAATATAGAATGAGAATATTCAAATAAGAAGATTGTTAGCATCCCTCAACAATTTTTAGTTCTATCCTTTGTTAAATGTTTCTTCTATTTTTAACACACATGGACATTTTATGTTTCTTAATTGTAACCAATAGAGCACAAGGTTTGTTCCATAACTCCAGCCCAACTTTTGAGTTGGGGATTGGTAAGCCTCAACCAACCCCTCTTGTTTTTTCGGATCACCTGCCCTCTATATACTAAACATGCTGTGGTTGTGGATACCAATTTTAGGTCTAAGGGTTAAAGAATCCAGTTTCATTGAAATTTCAGCAGGTAATGATTAGGTCTCCGATATGATTCTTTGATTTCTTCGATGGTAACTGCCTAACTGGGTAGAAAATCTTTATAGAAGGAGTGCATTCACGACAGAAAGTAATGAAACGAATTTTTTAAAATGAAATATTTGAACGATACTCATCATCTAGTTAAGGTGGATGGTAAAGTAGTATGGATAGTTAAACGGATCAAACCTCAGAATATTTTCCTTGGTTGTTAAGTTCAAATTACTCTGAGAAGCACTTTTGGATACTTATACAACAATCTTTTCGTGATATAGATCATTTATCTTATCCTCTTCTATGTAGTTATAATTTTGTCATTTAAAAGATTTTTGGTCGTAGTGTAGATATATAACCGAAAAAACAAAAAGAGAAGTTCTAAGTTCTACATTGTTGTTTCCCTTACAAACCAAGAGAACCGATGCCTCAACTGCACGATGGATAGACGTAAGAAGCATTGCAAAGTTAGTGGAAAATGTCATCCACAAACGAAAACAACACATACCAAGTACCAACTCTGTCTTAGCTCCAAATTTCAGAAAACCACCCAAAAGCACATACAGTGCAACAAAATCAGTGACCAATATTTAATCACCATGCAGCGCATCATACCTTTCACTCCCACTAACACTAATGCTTTAAGAAAAAGATGGGTTATGCATGTCTTTCGACAAATTATAGTTTGACATGATTGTGTAAATATATTTTTTATGGTTTTAGCACGTTATGTTTTTATGTGTCAAACTGTGATTTGCATGTAAAGAAGAATGACTTGTGTAAAGGAAAAATTATAATATGATATGTCCACGTATTATACATGGGTTGACAACGTAATTGACCTTACGCATTTTTAGGGTACAAGATCAACCACTTCGTCCATAACACGTGGTCTAGTTATACATAGTGGTGTTCTTAAGAAAATATACATAACTTGACATCCATGCCAAGTTTCTACCTTCATCTCCATATATTTTAACTTTCATGGTTCTCAATCCAACACTTTATTTGATGGCCTATAACCCTATAAATCCAAAATATATATGTTTCTAAAACAAGTTACAAAAATGGCACCCACAACACTCTTTCTTATTCTTCTCCTAGTGCACATTTCCAATTCCAACACTGGCGATGCCACAAAACCTGCACCAAAATTCCCATCAGTTCTAGTGTTTGGCGATTCAACAGTCGACACTGGCAACAACAATTACCTCAAAACATTGTTCAAGGGCAACCATTACCCTTATGGCAAAGATTTCCCTGGCCAAATCCCCACAGGCAGATTCTCTAATGGAAAACTAGTTCCTGACTTTTTGGCCTCCATTTTAAACATCAAGCAAACAGTTCCTCCTTTTCTCGACCCGAGCCTTTCGGATAACGACCTCATCACTGGCGTCTGCTTCGCGTCGGGTGGATCCGGATACGATGATATAACCGCTGCTGGCGCCGGAATCCTAGCGTTTTCGAAGCAGATTGAGTTGTTCAAGGAATATGTAGCGAGAGTTAAGAGGACTTTAGGGGATAAGGAGGCAAAGAAGTTGATTAGTAGTTCATTGGTTGTAGTAAGTGCAGGTACTAATGACTTTGGTTTTAATTTCTATGACATTCCCACAAGAAGGTTAGAGTTCAACATTAGTGGATACCAAGATTTTCTGCTGAATAAGCTGCAGATATTTATTGAGGTAAATTCCCATCCCTTTCGCATGCATATTTTCACCTGGGATATTTTTTTTCTTTTGAAAACTTCAATTTGGAAAGGGCTAGCCTTGATGCAACGGAAATGTTACTCTTTTGTGATTGAAATGGCATGAGTTCAAGTCGTGGAAACATCTTTGCAAAGTAAGGGTAAGATTGTGTACGATTAACGTTCCCCCTCCCGACAACTCTCACCAAGTGAGAAGTCTTGTTGTCTTGGGCCGCACTTTTTCAAAACTTGAATTTGGATCTTTCAGAAAAATCTTAAACATGTGAAGCATGGTTACAAGAACCATTCTGTAACATCAGTTTTCCCTTCACACAGTGAAAAGATTCTAATATTTATTATATAAGATCACCGCCTTGCAGAAGATTGGCTTAGCCATTCTTTTTAACAAATCATAATCTGACATATGTATGCATAAATAATTAATCAAAATCACAAGATTAAATGTTTATGTACATAAGTCAAACTGCGATTTGTATGTAAGATGAATAACTCCTTCCCCATCAAGACCCGAGTATTTTTCGTATTATATTGAACAGGTAGTACTTTGATGTGTTTTTATATCTGTATATATGTAGGAACTGTATGAGCTTGGATGCAGAAAACTGGCAATAGCAGGGCTTCCTCCAGTTGGTTGCCTTCCCATACAAGTTACTGTAAAATTTGGGAAACCAAATGATGGACGATGTGTGGATGATGAGAATTCAGATTCCCAAATTTACAATCAAAAGCTTGTAAAACTATTGCCCAAAATTCAGTCACTGTTGCCAGGGAGCAGAATTGTTTATGTAGATGTCTATGAGCCGTTGATTGACATGATCAACAATCCACATAAATTTGGTAAGAAACATTTATATTAAATTATTTATCCAAGGGGTGGATTTGTAGTACAATTTTTTACGTATGTTTTTGTGGGATCCACTTCAATGTATTTTATGATCCAAACTGTCTATTTTTTTAGAACATCATTCATAGTCATAGATCATTTTCTTGCAAAAAATAAGACAAATCCAAAATCATTAAGACATTCATTTGTAGTGAAGAAAATAGACAAATATGGTTCTGCAAAGACATCCTAAACTCATAATCCAATGATCATATAGTATCAAAATTTGGTGATTTTTGGTAGACATGATTTTTTAGAGAATACCTAAAATATAGACAGTTCAGATCATTGAAATACAATACGGGATGGACCTCACAAAAATGTTTGTCAAAAATTATGTCAAAAAGTGATGCTATGGATCCATCCCATTTATCTAAATTACACTGATATTGCAGACGTGGGTTAGTCTCGCAACTTTGCACCCCGAGCATTTACTCTACGTTCTAACCAATATGACTACGATTACGTCGGCAGAGCACATCAATACTAAATTTCGTAATTCTTTCTCATGAAGGTTTCGTGGAAACGAAAAGAGGTTGCTGCGGTACTGGGTCTGTGGAAGCAGGGCCTTTGTGCAATGCACTGACTCCGGTATGTGCCGATGACTCGGAGTACTTGTTTTGGGATAGCATACATCCAAGCGAAGCAACTTACCAGTACCTCTCGAAGTACCTAGAGAAGAATGTGCTTCCCAAGTTTGCTTATCGTAATCAATCGCGGCGATCGATTACTCGGTCCAGCCATCCCCATCGGGCAGATGATCAATACTGATAAAGCAGTTCCAGTTCCAGTTCCATACATTGTAGAGTCTTTTACTTGATCTGTATGTATAACGAAGTCCCGTTCGGGGAGCTTTTCAGACACGAAAAACTGGTTTCCGATCGACATCTTGGCTTCGACGTCTAGTTATCACAGATAGAAATAAAACTGTAATTAAACACAACCAAACATCTAGATTACAAAGCTTTCAATTCATAAACAAAACTTTCTATAAACTTGTTTTCGACTACATACAAGGCCAATTGTCCCTACCAGCTTTAGCTGCTTCACTTCCGGCCACCACCACCGCCGGCGGATCCTCTACTGCCACGGAACAGGTCATTGATCTTAGCTTCAATGCCCTCACTAGCATACTTAATGTACTTATCATGCCTTCCGATTTCTGGAACACTTTGAAACCTACCGATGAAGCTCTGATACGCTGGCAACAAGATTTTGACAAGCGAAATTCTCAATTGGTCTCTGAGCTGATCCTCGAAAACTACCCAATTGGACTGCGTTTTACAGATCTCATCGAAGTAGATGTTGAACAACTTGAGCTTCTCCTTCATGGACTTGACAACAGCACTTGGCGCCAATGAGCCGCTATCGAGCTTCAACACTCCAAGCACCTTGTTCCATGAGCTTCTCTGGTAATTCACATGGTGCTGCCGGACTTTTGCAGTGTGTTTTCGGATCCAATCATCGCCCAATAGCAATCCCAACTCGCTGTCTTTCGCTTTCTGCACGATGTACCTCCCATTGTTCATCATGAAAACACAGCACAAAGCAGAGTCCCTGTAAATCTTCGACTTGGCTTCCAAATTGCTCTCCAGAAGCTCCATAATCCATGCCATTTGTACCGACATGGACGAGCTTTGGTCATCAACCTTGGGTTGATGAGAGACCGCAGAACTGTCCTCGAAAACCTGCTCAAGGGTCTGGCGCGATCGGCAAGCTGCCCGAAGATAATTCATCACATATCGAGTGATTGGATGCAATCCGCCGCCAGGAACTGGAGTTTTCGCAGGGTCAAGACTGATCAGATTCTCCAACTCCATGAAAATGCCTCTGATCGCTTCGCCTAACCTTTTCCAAATCGTAATCGCTTCGTTCCGGAGAAACAAGCAGTACTGATCGGAGAACACTGACTCGAATTCGGGCATCAAATCCCGCAAAGTCTCGAACACGTCGAGAATCTTGAACAATCGCTCCGGCGATCGGCTTCCGATCGCCACCGCGTCGGCGAAATTCAGTATCTGAATAGTCGAGCCTCGGCAAACCTCCATGAACGAGAGGTCCGCGGCGGAGGAGAGGCCGTAGAAGATGCGATCGCAGAGTCGACGCTCGCTTGGAAACAGAATCCGAAGCGTGACGTTTGCTGATTTGATCCACCGCTCGATTTCGTCCTCCAGGTCCTGCCATGGCGTCTTCTGAACCTCTTCGATGCTCAGCTTCTGCAACCCTAGCCTCGACAAGCTCTCTTCCAGGAACTCTCTCCGGCAACTGGAGTACACGTGCGAGCACTCCTTTCCGAAACCCGCCGCCACCATCCGCTTCGCGATCTCATGGAGGTCGTTGATGGTTCCAGAAGGAAGCGCGTCGATCACGATGTCGTAGTCGCCGATCGGCTGCGCAACAGGGATCTGGGGTTCCTCACCGTCCCCGATCACCTCATCTTCTTCTTCTTCTTCATCATCATCTCCCGAGTCAAACGACAACGCGCCATTCGACTCACCGCGAAACGCCCGAGTCAGTTCTCGGGACTCGGCGCCGCGTTCGACCAAGGATCTGAATTCGTCCTCAAGCCGGAACATAGCCTGCTGCATAAGATCCTCGGCGCCCGCCAGGCAGACGCCGACGGACTTGTCGTCGGCCATCGGAGTCCAGTCTCTGATGGTGACGATGAGCTCGTCGATCGAGTCAAGAAACGCCGCGGAATCGGCGGAGTCAGACCAGATTGAGTGGTCAGTAGCCACATACTGCAAGATCTGACGGTCCAGCGACTTCAGCGAAAGCTCGAGAGCAGCACAGCTCCGAGTTCGTTCGTTGTCGGAAGCCAATTTCTCGCGAGAGAACCTGCCGTCGAAGTTGGAAAAAATCTGCAAAATATCGTCGGCCATATTATCGTTGTGGCCCAGAGTCTTGGCTATGTGGCGCGCCATAGCTAACAATTTCTCTTCGCCGTTCTCAGCCATTGTACTGCAGTATCAGAGAGTGCCCTCCAAGTGTTTGATTCGATGCCTCAGTGAAGATAAACTTTTAGGGTTGTGAAATTGAGAGGAAAATTGGTTTTAATTTTTGGGAGTTCGGGATTTCGGGATTTCAGAATTTCAGAATTTCAGAATTGCGCTTTGGGTATTAACCAATAAGCAATAAGCCAAAAGCCAGAAGCTAAAAGCACGGAGGGTGGGCAGAAGCAGTTGAATAGCATTATTTAGGGGTTCTTCGCGGAAGGTGATTGGAAACACGCGGTTTGTGGTGGGGAACGGATGAAGATTGAAGAGGGAAAGAGCGAGGCAGGTTTCCGTCTGGACCTTTTGAATTATTTTGCTTTTTTCTAAATTTTCGGGACTACTAATTTTTCTATATTTTTCATTTCGAACAGAACAGTATTCTAAATTATTCTAATTTTATGTACCAGAAATTGAGCTTCATTCTCATCAGAATTATTCTAATTTTGAATAATTGGATTGCGGTTCAAGCTTAAACGCAGAAAAAACGAGTGTAATCAACTAACCTAACTCGCAAAATGACATTTTACTGCTTATGCATGGTTGGATTGTGGTCTGAGCTTAAACGCAGAAAAAATTAATGATCAACTAACGTAACTCACAAAATGATTTTTTTCCATTTATGCATGTGTTGTGAGTGACCCCACTAATTTTAAATTAGGTATAATAGATTGGATAAGAAAGAGAGAGGTGGGAATTAATAAAGGGAGAGAAGGTTGAATGGGAGACAGATTCTCTGCTCTCCTGTTTAGATTTTTTTCATCATTTTTTATTTGTACGATTACGGTTAAGCCACGTTAATATTTTATATTTTTATTATTTTTTATCTTATTATCTCTATAAAAAATTAATATAAAATATTAACGTGACTTAATCATGATCGTATAAAATAAGAAAGAATAGAAAGTACATCAAACAGATTGAATGGATATTTTGAGGATTGGACTTTATTTGGATTTGAAAATAAATAAATAAATAAAATCCCACAAAGGAGGTTTTGGCTTTGGTGGTCAAAAGCATAACAGATGACTGGTTATTCAAAGAAAAGACGTCGAGTCCCACATCAGAATCTGGAAAGAAAAAAATAAATCATGGGGTTTGCTTTTACTGTGTGCTCTCCTTGCAGTCGGTTTGAAAGTGCTTTTGCGTTCATAAGAGTCACGTTGACGGTTTTAAAAATGACAAAAAGTAAAAGCACTTCCGAATGCTTTTTTTAGTTTTTATAATCCATGGCAAGAATGAAAATAGCCGTCTATTCTTTAAACTTTCTATTAATATTTTTTTTTAAGTTCGATTATTGTTATAGATGAATTTAAACTACATTAATGTACTGATTATAAATTTAGTATTTTTTTAGTCATGTAGTTTCTACCTTTATAAAGTTTTTGAAAGTTTTCACTAGTATCGAAATTTTCATAAATGTGTATCGATATTTTCATAAAATATATATATATTTAAACAGTTGATTCAAAATCACGTGTAAAGTTTTGAAATAAAATTGTAATCACCACTCTAAAAGCACTTCAAACAAAGACACATAAGAAACTTCTAATTATGGCAAACAATGCATTGAGTAAACATAGAAATACATTGAAAAAACTAAGAATGGTCACAGCTGGTTTGGTATTGTTGTGTTTTGAAAAGAAAAAAAAAAACTACTTCTGCT
The DNA here is from genome assembly GCF_041283825.1 of Pyrus communis. NCBI lineage: Eukaryota > Viridiplantae > Streptophyta > Magnoliopsida > Rosales > Rosaceae > Pyrus > Pyrus communis. The sequence goes on along the minus strand of NC_142575.1, from coordinate 3,718,243 downwards.
ATGCTGTGAGAATAAGCTCATTTTTGTTGCTTCACGTTTTTAGTTTTTTTTCACCAAAAACTGTGAAAATAAGTTATTTTTAAGTGTTTATCAAACATCTTTTTTAACTCAACTTTTTTTGATACCCACTCTTTATAAAAGCACCTCAGTACCAAACCAGTACTTAATCTACTACTACCCGAATAACATTTCCTTTAAATGTTTGAGAACCAAATAGTGTACCTGTAAAACCCCACCCCAAATTAATTTGTATTTTCTCTTTGTCCTTGAAACTTTATAAAAATGTGCAATTAGATCCCTTATCCTAATCTAATTTGGACCTCCATCTGGATTTCCTCTCTCCCTCATGTTGCCACGTGGCAACCCACTAACCTTCACCCTATCGCTCTCCTTCCCTGAGATCTCTCTCGCAGCACTCACTATCTTCCCTATCTCAAATCTCACTCATCTCTCTTGCTCTCACCATCCCCGAGCTACCCATACACACACTTACTCACCACACACAAACCCAGTCACCACCGCCACCTTTGTGGACATCCCTCCCCTCTCCCTCGTCATTGTGCAGCACCAAAGGAACTGGTGCAAAGGTTCAAAAACCCCGGCGAACTCTTGTGAGTTTCGAGGCAAAATCCAGCCACTTCCCGACCATCACTCGTCGTGAAATAGGTACCAACTCCTTCCTTTCACCTCTAACTTCATTTTGGCACCTAGATCGAAGTCTAAGGTGACGTTTTGATGATGACCGAAGCTGGGAAAGCTCCGACGTCCTTTTTTCCGTCAAACCCAGACCTTTTAGGCGCGCATTTAAAACCCAACTCAAATCCTTTTTATTTATTTATTTTAGTTTTATTTTATTTTTCTAAACCCAAAACCTTTTCGTTGGGCCAAGCCTTTAGCCCAAGACCAAAGGGGTTTCGGCCCGTGAGCTTTAAAACCCCAAACCCTAAGTGAGGCCGGCCCTTGGCCCAATCATTAGGCCGGGCCTTAAGCCCAATACCCTAAACCTAAAAGCTAAACCTTAAGCCCAAGCTGGCTAAACCACTAGGCCCAAACCAGCCCAACCCAAACCCTAGGACCCAACTCGGATCCAACCCTAAAATAGTCTGACCCGTTGACTTTGACTTTAACCGGTCAACGGCCAACGTTGACTTTTCGGGTTTCATTCAGAACCTCTCCTAAGCTAATTTCGACGTCTTTGACCTATTTTTTACGTCCGTTTTCCCAAATTAAATTGTTTAAGCATAGTTTTGTTGATTACTCTTTATGTGCTTAGGTGTAATTATTAGCAGTGACTTCGTTATTCCTATTTTGTAAGGCTCTATGAGAACGGAGTATCTGTGAGTAGACCCCTTCTAAAATGCATGTTTTATTAGTAGAAATGCATACATGAAAAGCATGATTTGCTAAATACGTTTTATGAGAAATTGATTATCATGTTATAATGAGCTTATTTTGGAATACCATATTTTCTATCATACCCATGTTCTGTGTAGGATATCTGATGGATGACGATATACTATTTAGAACATGTTTTTACACACTTCTTTATAGGATAGATGATGGATGACTTTATACTATGAAGATGTTTTTGAGATATATATATATCCCTGTGTTTGGAAAGACTATATTCAATGTTTTTGTGCGTACCTAGTGGTCACTGTTCTGCTTATTTGGTAATGATATTTATATTGGCTTCGTGCGGGGTGTAGGTTAGGCATGTTTGGCAATGATACTTATATTGGCTTCGTGCTAGGCGTAGGTTGGGCCTGTTTGGCAAATGAGGAAGTGTTCTAAAAGGCCTGTTGAGCAAATGAAGGATTATGATTGAATAGATATTGATAATGATACCACTAGATAGCACTATATACGAGATATGTTTTGTGAAGGTTTTATGGCATGCTAGGGTTTTCGGAAAACCTACTACATATTATGCTATCTATGTTTTTATAAAACTTTGGGGGTTAGTATGTTGATAACTGTTTTTATTTTATATATATATATATATATATATATATATATATATATCAATTTGGTCCACTCATGTTTGTTTTGCGCCCACTCAGGATATAGGAACGAGGACTACGATCTGACGTACGAGGCATTCCCATACCAGTGACATCGTGCTATCTTCTCTGTTTTGACTACTCTTGTAATAGCATCTTCCGCTTGTAATTTGATTTAGAATATGCTCTGAACATGTCATGCATTATCATTTGAACTCATTGTTAGCAATTGAATATTATTTATGTCACATTCTATTATCTTGCTACAATTTAGGTGCATGTTCTCAGCATTTGCATTCATAAATGGCTTGCGTCACCTTTGGGTGTCGTCCAACACGTGGCCATCTCAATATCCCGAGAACATCAGGATCATGGCGTGTCAGTACCCCTTCTTATACCTTTGAATTCAGAAAAAAAATTAAAAAATAAAACTTATAAAAACGTCACTGTGACAGTATCTTATTGCTCGGACGATGCAATACTTATGGTCAAAAGGCCTAATCTGTTGCGGCTTATGCATACAGTGTGCCACAATTGATATAGCTAGAAAAATCAAACAACATGCCCAACCACATACAACCATCCAATATAATATTCACCGTCGATCCCCAGATCAACGGTCTTGGATTCTTCACCCCCAAATCTTATAAAACCATCCATTTTATCTCTGAAGAAAGAAAAGTCGTCACAGTCTTCTTTCAGTCATCTCCGTTCTCCCAATCTTACCCCCGAACTTCCCAATTATTTACAACAATGTCCTCGTCTTCCCCGATCCAAGTCTTAACCCAACAGTCCACCCTCCAGCAATCCCAACATTCTGACACCAACTTACTCCCATTCATTAGACCTTTCCTCACGCCCATCTTCACCCTCTCCCGCCACGCTCTCTCCAACAGCCGCCCCTGGACCGAGCTCATCGACCGCACTGCCTTCACCAAACTGACTTTGCTTACCGATGTCACCTTCCGCATCCGCAAAAATGCCGCCTACTTCTGCGTCAACTACCTCATCGTACTCGTAGCTGTACTCGCATACTCCCTCATCTCCAACCCCTTCTCTATTATCATCCTCGTCTCTCTCACCAAAGCATGGATCTTCCTCTACTCACGCCGATCGTCAGAGAAACCGCTCATGATCCTCGGCCGCACTGTCTTAGAAACCTAAGCGATGTTCGGGCTGGGCGTGGCGATGCTGATCATGATCTTAGTAACGAGTGTGATGTTGCTACTGCTAACGGCGGTCATGGTGAGGGTTGGGATCGTCTGTGTTCACGGAGCATTTAGAGATCCCGATGATTTGCTTCTGGAGGAAACGCAGTCGTTGGGTTCTAGAATTGCTTCGATTTTCGGTAGGGCCCCTTCGTTTGCAGAGGCAGGTGCCAGCATAATGTCACGTGTCTAGCATGTGATAAGTGCAAATCCGAAGTCGTACATACTACTTAGCTAAAGATGAACCTTCCCCCTTAGGTCGGGTTACTTAGAAGAAGAAGGAGAAGTTTTGTTACAATCGTTCTAAAAATTTCCATGCCTAGCGTGCTTGTGTTTAGACCTGCTTAAGTGTATGTCTAGTGCTTAAGTGCCCGTTTAGTGTCCGTCTAAATTCGTTTATGTATCTGTTTAGGTCACGACTCTTTCTTATACAAAAAATCGATAACTTTCATTTTGCATTTTAATTTTTAATAAAATGTAAATACTTATTGAATGTCTGAATAAATACGCATTCAGTGCATATTCTGTTTTAATATTTTATAATTTATATTTCGTTTTATTTTACAATTTATGAAATGGATCCCCGTAAGGACTATTCATTCAGAGCCTGAATCGTAAGAGAGATGGAGAAGAGAGAACTTGGGTGAAGAGACAGAACCAGAAAGAAAGAAGAGAGGGGACGGATGTGAGAGGTGAAACAAGTGGTATGTGCATGGTAACACGTTAAAAACGAAAATAATATTACAATTGATTCCTAGCCACATGATGTAAGTGGATGGCCATGATTAGACATTTGGAGGTTCCGCATAGTAAGATTTAGAGACGATTCTAGTCCCCAATATAATTAATTGTTTTTTTTTTTTAAGTATAAACGGACAATATATAATAAATTTACTTAAATCCGTCTAGTTCGCCTAAACCTTGTCTAGGCGTTAGGCTTCCTGATTAGGCGCCTAGAAGCCTAAGTGCAATGCCTTAGTCTGCCTCCTGACTAGTGCTTAACGTCTTTCAGAATCTTAGTTACACTAGGAATTTATTCATTACTTTGAGATATTTGATTGACTTCTCAAAGTTTGCAATTTAATTGGTTAATTTTGGTGGCAATTTGTATTTGAATTTTTCCTTTTAATTCCATGAGGCAAAAATCTGATTATTTATTTTGCATAACTAAAAGATATGTTAAGGAAACTCATGTACTTCATAGTTGAACGTTAACTTATGTACCAACATTATAAAATATTATACTTTACATAGAGGCCCACTTTCTAAAAAGTCCATTCAGCATTTCTCTAACAATATTTCAACATTTGAAACAGATTTCACCAAAGAAAGCCAAGGGCCATTTCGAGCATCGATTTAGGTTTAAAAACTTCGATTTTAGATTTTAAGTATCGTACTTTTTCCGCAATAAGCATCAAACTCAATTTTTTTTATAACTTAGAACCTACAAATAGAATCCAGATCGAAGAAAACTGAGTACAAGTAAGGTGTTTTTTGACACTAAAAGCAAGACGTCTTGCACTTAGCCGGATTGATACATGTAGTTTTATAGATGAACAGATAGATATATAGATAACAATCCAACTTCTTCCAATCATCCAAATGGGACATCCTTGATCATAGGTAGGGATGGGCAAATACCCATTGGTTATGGGTAACCGCATTTATCCGCCTTATGAATAACTGTTTAGATAAATAAACGGTTATGGGTATAACTGTTTACCCTTGAAATTTAAATGAACGATTATGGGTATTACCCACGGTTATTAACGGGTACCCATTTAACCATTTATTTTAATATATGTAAAACTAAAAAAAAAAAAAAGTTTCTAACTAGGTTTAGTATCCCGAGATATATTTGGTTATAAAGGGCCATATAATATATATGCCTCACTTGAAAGAAAAATATAGTTGATAGAACGGGCTAATGTTTAATATATGTGATTGAATGTGCTAAAGCATTAGAGTATTTGACAGTTTTGTTTTGGAGTCTTTTGGAGTTTTGACCAATTCAAGATAATGATTACCTTGAGCATTTAGAAACATGTTATTATCAGATGATGCGTACCTATATATATTATCAGAGTTGTTAGAGATTGAAGTGAAACGAGAGTCATGTATTATTCTGTTTATTTTCTTCACTAGTATCAGATAAGAGAAATGAACGTAGAGAGGGATAAATGAGGAAAACATGATTATCACTTTCTGCTTTTCATCTTTTTGTATTACCCATACGATACAAGCATACATATCTTTTAATGCATGTAAAAGGCTTACACACCAAAACAATAAAAACCAAACTTCTACTATTTAAGCAATATAATTTTGACTTCTATTCTTCCACTTTCCACCCTTAGCCATATGTGGTTGTTTTCTTTATGTGGGCATTCACACCAATTTCACAACAAAAATCATTACTTGAGTATTTATAGTCTCAACAACTACTAATGTTAGTGAGAAATAATTCAAGAATTAATTACAAAAAACAAAAGGGAACTTTAACGAAAAGCTCCTGGTACTGTTCACTTTAACGAAAACCACATTTTTACACTAAAAAGTCAATCTTGGTACTATTCACTTTACCCTTTATTTTGTCCGTATCGTTAAAACTCAAAGTTTTCAAGTCATTCTCATTAGTTTTCCTAAACCAAAAAGGCACAACTTTGTATTACTTGTAGGGCAAGTAACCCCATTATTTTTCTTAAAAATGACATAAGGTACGGAGAAATATCATCACAGTAATTCCCAAGCCTATCTTTTCTCCTTATGCAACTGCATCCCTCTCTCTCTCTCCTTCAGTTAAATTTGGGCCACAACACATTATTAAACACGTTCCTAACATTGAGCTAAGGAAATGAATGCTTGTTTACTACAAAGATGTTCACAATATTTATCAAGCAATCTAAGTAATCTATAAAACATGGTTTCAATTTCGATATTTTTCAACAATGATTGCATGAAACATTCACTATGAAGCATAAACTCTAATTTTACGTTTTTTTTTTTTTTTTTTTTTTTTTCTTTTTCAAATTATAGATTCAGCTTAAATTTATTGTTCTTATAATTGTGGTGAATTGAATATGCGTGAATAAGAGAAGAAAAAAAAAGGGATTTTTCAAACCCTACACGTATGGGAGCTGCAGCTTGAAGCCGCGTTGCCCGAGCCACCAAGTCGTTCATGCTCCAAAACTCTAAGGCCCAAAACAAAGCCGTTTTGCATCACATTTCTTATGGACCTGGGCTGCCTGTAGTCGACCCGCAACCCAATTGGGCATATGCACTAAACTGTCCCACTTGTTTTTTTATTTTATTTACGGCCTTGTTTTATTTTTGGCTCGCATGAAATAACAAGACCATGGGTTAGGCCTTGTTTTTCACTTTTCCTTCTTAGCCCAATAATTGGGTATATAATTTGTTAATGCATTTACTTCTCCTTTGTTGCCTAGCAACCCAACAACCATTCTTTTGGGCCTACAAGCCACGACAGCCCCATATTTTGGGTCATCACTCATTCTTTTCACACATAGGTCCCGAAGCTATTCCCGTTCACTACATATCTATATTGTGTTTGTCTGCAGGTGTCATGAACCTAGAGTTCGTACTTAAACTCGAACATGAAGTTTTGAAAATATGTGCTATAGAAATTTGAAGTTTCATAAAACAATACACCCGTAAAAATCCGGAGTTCTTGTAGGTGATTTGTTAGGATTACGTGTAGATGATGCTTTTAAAAACAACTGTAAAATTTAGTTTGTGCAAATTATTTTATTGTCCATAATTTTATTTTGTGATAGAAGACAAAAATATTTTTTCACCCTCTTATAGTTAACAAAAAGAGTTTCATTAATATGTGGTTTAAATTAACTTATTCCTTACAAATCTGTTATGTGTAAATAAACTAACTTGAAACAGGTCCAATTTTATGAAAAGAGATCCTTTCCGGATCCCTTCCACCAAATTCACCCAATCAATCAATTCAGGGCCTTAAAATTTGATCCAGTGGTTACAAACAGAGGGCCCCTTTAAAAGTTATAATAATATTAGCCGTTGGACTAAATTTCAAGGGTCCGAATTAGGTGATTGGGTGGATTTGGTGGAAGAGATCCATAAAGGATCTCTTTCCCAATTTTATGGCCTAACAATTAGATTAGTCCAATTTTTAGTTATTTTTTTATTTAGGTTCATGAATAGGACTTCATGTGTCAACACTTTTTGTTGTTAGGTTGATACTTTGCATTGTGATTACTATTTTACTCTACTATCGCTATTCGATGGAAAAAGGAAAAAAAAATAAAAAAATGATACGATCGGTACTTTGCTAGCTATTCTCCTTGAAGATAATCGCTCAAAATATAGCGACTTATTCTATTAAAAGTCGCTATCTTGGTACCGATCCATCCCTTTTCAATTTTTTTTTTCAGTTTTTTTATTTTTTATTTTGTTAATGTTTCTTTTATTTCTCTTACCATAACAACAAACTATCATATTCATGTTTTTCAAAATATATTTTTTCCCTGCAAAATATATTATAATTCATTTTTAAACACTTGTAATCAATGATTTAAAACCTAAATTTAAAGATATTTTTCTATTTTCTCACTTTAAGAATCAATAAAAAATAGTTTCAGAACCTAATAATCGGTATGATCACGTCTAAAGGTTTTGCAATATTTTCCTTAACTCCAGTGCAAAATATTTCTTAAAGCTAAAAATTTCAATTTTTTTTTCACAAAAAACTGTGTGCTATAAGTCAAAGTTAGAGTCATTCTATTCGTACCACATATTTCCTAAAATTAATTTAGGCCATTTCCAAAATTTTGGACACCTATAAATCTTTTGGGGGGCTTCGCTATTAGTTATATTATTTTTCTATTTTTTTTTTCAACTCAGGTACCCTATTAGTCGGCATAAACCCAGATTTCAGTTGATATTTTACAATCTAAACTATCTATCGTAGAAGTACTTTTACAGTCTAAACTACGTGTCATATAAGTACTTGTACAAGCTAAACTACCTATCATATTATAATATTAGTCAGCATAAACTTAGATTTCAACTGATCTTTTATAATCTAAACTACTTATTATATAAGTACTTTTACAGTCTGAACTACCTGCCATATAAGTACTTGTACAAGCTAAACTACCTATCGTATTTGTTGACCCTAAAAATTACAAAACCTACGTGGCACGCAGGCCTAGTAACTAGTAAGCTAACTACGTCCTTCGGTTGAATGCGGGGCGTGCCAACTCGTCGGCCGAGCTCGGCCGAGGAGTAAAATTTGTTGATGTCGCTTGGAGCGCGTCGTTGACTTCTATCTTGCGATTACGACCGAGGAAGGAACGCTCTCGGTCTCTGAGTTCTACAGCCTGAAGACAAGGCTACTAATTCTGCGGAGTTCAATAATCGTCGGAGCCCGATTCGGTCACTGTGATTATATTCGTAAGAGTATAAGCACGTCGAATCGAGACCAAACTGTACGGGCACAGGTACTCGAACGTGATGTATGTCTTGATGGTAAACGTAGTTCGGCCGTCGGAATGCCGAACCCTGAAACCTACTTGCGAGTATCCAATCATAAAATAACTCGGCGTCCTGTACGCCGAGCAATGCAATTCGTAACACCTGACTATGCCGAAAAGGCTAGCAAGGTGACCTCTGCCAATAAAGGTCCGTAAACCCTTCTCGGCCGAGACTTAGATAGATAACCGGTCGACCTCGACGCAATGCTGTTTATCCAAACTGAAGGTGATTCTCGGTCGGCTGATTCTGCGGCAGCAGTGCTGTTTATCCAAACTGAAGATGCTAGCCGGGTGCTCCCACAGTGCTGTTTATCCAAACTGAAGGTGTGTCGGCGGGGAAAAGAAAAGGAAAAATCTCAAGGTGTTTGAGAGGTTTTGCGCAGGGCAATTGTATGCTGATTGTGAAGGTCCTTTTCTGTTGCATGATCTCTGGTATTTATAGCACCCCATTCCTTGAAACCGATTCCGATTTGGATTGGGAGTCCCTGTCCCATTTCGATTCTAACTCGAACAAACCTACCCCCACTGGGATTCTGAATTTTCCTTCTTTTCGGGACTCTATTCCTTGCCGGTCGAGAATCCTGGTCGTACTAGGATTTCTTCGACCTTTCCTACTTATCTGGACTACTTGGGATAGGATTTGGCCGATCCTGCAAGCTTACCCGGGAGTTATTATTCGGCCCATAGTATTTACCATCACCTTGGGCCGAGTACATCTTGCTGCTCGGCCCAACAATAATATTTTGGGCCCAAACATTACCCCCTCGCTTCTGAGGTCGCCGACTCTTACCTCTTGGTCGGGCCTCGTGATACGTAGATTATACGCGCACAAATTAAACCCTATTTGTGACAATTGTAGTAATGATGTAAGTAGGGATCGTTCTAACCGGGGATTAACTAGGGATGCTAAACACTTGACTCAATTAAATAAAACTAACTTTTAAAACACTAAGACAAGCTAAAAGACTCAAAACAAGTTCAAAAGACTCCAAATACTTAAAAACATAAAATAAGACAAATCAAATGATTAAGACTTAACAAAATAGGGGGGGGGATTGTGGTTGGACGAGATTAAACTAAACGGACAGATTATAATTTAAAACAGATAGTAAAGATGAATGTGATGAAAATATGGATGATGGAATAGCTAAGGGGTTTTTCTCCACACATGTTACACTTGCATACAAGATTGATTTTCGGTTGGTCTTTCGATAAATTATGAAACTCAATGCTCCAAGTTAATTAGGTCCGCTTAAATTAACTTTCAGATTTCCCTAGATTCGTTGGATTGAATGGAATACGCATTACAACCAAATTATTCTTAATCAAAGTCCCTAACCATGGAATACGCATGATAGAGACATTCAACAAAGATCATTAAGTTCAACGGAAATCATAAACATTGACGAGGCATTCGTTACTATGGAATACGCATGAAACTTATGCCAAGAATTCGTTTAACGCGATTGTTTATAAGCAACCTCCACTACTTGTGAATATAAGTTCGTAACTATTAGGTGAAACTCACTTATATTCTAGCGTCATATTCATTCAAACGATTAAACAAATTGAATCCACAACTTATGAAATTCCAACCAAAAGTAATCAATTCATATTGCAAGCATAAACATGTATTTTGAATCACCCCCTAGCTAAAGGGGGGTTTAGTTCCTCATAACTTTGAAATCAAAGAAACACCTAAACATTCCAACAACTCAAACTTGAATTGTATGAACGTTTAGGCACTCTTCTCTTCCATTACAAAACAAAGAAAATTGAATTTAAACATTGAAATCAAAGAAACACCTAAACATTCCAACAACTCAAACTTGAATTGTATGAACGTTTAGGCACTCTTCTCTTCTTCGTTGTTGTAGCACAAGGTCTAAGGTGAGTTTTTGGGGGATGAGGAGTGGTTGGAATGAAGAGAAAATATGCAGAAAATGAAGGGATATGCACGGCAAGAATGGAGGTGTTTGTGGTGTGTTGTGTATGAAAATGAGATGTGAATTGAATGGGGAGTGAATGAATGAATGCTAGGGTATTTATAGGAGTAGTGGAGGGAACATAGGGCTGTTTGTTTAAGGTGTTTGTGGCTGCAATGATGAAGAGTTAGAGCTGGAAATGAAAAGGGAAAGCTGGAATGTGGAATGGTGCCCACGGCAAAGTGTTTTGGTGCATGTGTTGGCTGTTTTGTTTGTTGGTTAAAGCTTGTGTTTGCATGTGAATGTTGTTTGTGTGAAGTGTGTGTGAATGCATGTGAATTAAAGAGTGAATGGTGGCTGAAATAATGATGGAAAACAGCTAGGAGAAGTATGGAATGCATGTGAAATGTAAAGGGAAAAACTGGAAATGGCTAGGAAGGTCACGGCATAGACTTGTTTGTTTGATGATGATGCATGTGATGGGTGGGAACAAAGGGGGAAACATGGCACAAGGGTGCTTGAGTGAATGATTGAATGTGCATGTGGATTAAAGAATGAGTGGTGGTGTAATGATGAAGTGAATGCATGTGTTGATGACTAGGTTAGTGGGTGGAAATCTGAAAATGGCATAAGGGAATGGGAGCTCACGGTTTTGGCTAGTGTTTGAAGGTGTAAAGTGTGTGTGAATGCATGTGAAGATGCTAATAAATAATGCATGTAGGGTTAGGAAATAAAATCATAACTTAAAGGGGGATGATTAAAGGGTGTTGAAAGGTTTTGCATGGCTTTGAAGTGATTGTGGATTGGGCTAGAGTTTAAGTATATGAAATGGACCCAAATTGCTCATCCTTGCATGGCAAGGAATGGTGTTTGTGTTAAGCCCATGGCAAGGTGTTATGTGATTGGGTTAGGGCCATTGTTTTGTGTCTTCAAGTGCATACAAGGCCTTCAATTTCATCCAACACTTGGGCTCCAAGTATAAGCTATCCATCCTTAGCCCAATAGTGCTCCAAAACACTCCACAATGCATCCTTTCGTCAAACACGTCTTATTATCCTGAAAACACACAAAAGAAGCATAAAGGACTAAAATAACTAGAGAAACATAACGTAAATGCACGAGAACAAGCCATTTAAGTCGCATGAATATGCTCCTATCAAATACCCCCACACTTATCTTTTGCTAGTCCTCGAGCAAAACAGAAAAACAAAACAAAACCTAAACCTTCCAACAATCGTCTTAGGGATTTCCAATGCACATGACAAGTTAAAAATCATTATTCCCTCAGATTTTAGCCATCTCTACACTTAAGTACATTCTTACTCATAGTCACCACATATTATTTCACAATTAAGCATTTAAAACCATGTTTTGAATGTAGTAACATGCCTTAGAGAATTTGCTCAAATCCTTACAAGATATGCACTCGTTTTTCACACAGATTTTCTGACTACACTCCCTACACTAGGTATATGTGAGAAGATTGATGTAAACATGTAGACGAACACTCACAATTGTTATAACAAGGAAAGCATTTTCTGGAATTATTAACATGTATATGATCTCATGAATGGAATGCTACTACTTAGAATGAGAACCAGTGATTCCATAAGCTCATATCAATTCCAAACTCCACATATTGAATACATAACATCAAGATAGAAGTTGAGGGTTGTAACGGGGCTAAGGGTAATGGTTTAACAAAGAAAGGTAAAGTGAAACAAAGGTAATAGAAAGCGAAGTAATGAAATTGACACTTAAACTCACTTTTAATGGTAGAAATCAACTTTTAAACACAAGGGAAGATTCATGCAACAACTAGGGTCAAATTCACTCTTTTGGACCCTAGTTTCAATAACCAATGCTTGTGAGATCATTCTCACTTTTCAACTTTTATTTTATTTTATTTTATTTTTTATTTTTTTTTTCTTTCTTTTCAACAATTTTTTTTTTTTTTCTTTATTTCATTCTTTGGCCGTGCCCTATTATCTTCCCCCACACTTATTTTCTGCAGTATATTGATCAAAAGGAGTTCAATCTAAGTCATGCTTCACTATCCTTTAAGAACAAGGGGTTAACAAAGAAAATAAGCTTGAAAAGGCTCAAAAGGGGTAATCCTACAATACATGTGAAAAGGGATAGGTTTTTTTTTGGCTTTGGCTTGACTAACAACTTCATCTTATTGTATGTTATGCAATCAATATCATGCTTTGAATGAAACGGATATAAGTTCTAGCATTTAGTTCTATCATGATACAATTGCATTCTAAGTAGTAACCAAGCAAGGAATAATGAGATCATGCAACGACTTTAGAAAACAAGAAATCACAGATTATACTCTCCAAAGAACGTTATAGGCTCAAGTCTCTCAGGGTTGTAGCGTTTGTTTGAGTTCCTTCCTTCAAGCATGTTACAAAAACGAATTTTTCTTTTATGATTGCATGTGAAGTCATACATTATAACCATAACCAAGCATATACCAAGAGTAAATCAAACTTTCATCCATGTTTATAACTCTTTTTAACAGTCATGCAATTACAAACCAAATCCTCGTTATTGTGTTGGAAGGTACCCTAAGACACAAACACACAAAAACGACTCAAAACACTCTTTTTAGGCTTTTCAAAACAATTTTTTTTCAAATTTTTATGGTATTTTCGGAGTTATAAAAACAAAACATACTAAAACACTCTAAAACAACTTAAAAACACCTTAAAACAGTAAGGAACAACATTTGAAGTTATGGGCGATAAAATCCCACGAATTTGCATTAACAACATTAGTTACCCCCCCACACTTAAATCAAACATTGTCCTCAATGTTTTAAGCTTAAAATCATACAAAGCATAAGTAAACACACAAAAAGCATTTAAACATACTAAACATGGCAGAATGTAAATAACAAAGAGAAGAGTTTAGAGACGCAAATCTGGTTGTGGAATGTAAATTCCATCTTCTCCTTGTTGATTTCATTGAGGCTTGATGTTGTTGATTCCACAGTGGTTCCTCCCATCGTTGATTTTCCTTTGTGCTACTCTTGAACTGGGCAGCAGAATTCTTTTGGTCTCCCCCGAAGGTCTGAGCCTACTCCTTTGGTCTGTTTCTTTGTTCAATCTTTCCAATTCGTATTGAAAAGGGTTGGAGGATAACTCAGCCTATGTTTGTCTCCACATGCTTCAATGTATCATTTTCCCTTGCCTTGCTTGCTCCCCTTGCATAAGTGGTCTCTTCTCTGGAAGTGTATCAACCGTTGAAGATGACTACTCGAGAGCAACGCTAGGTAAGCAATCAGGAATGGATTCCAGGCAGTCGGTTCCAGAACAGAAGACTGACTCCAAGTGCCTCTGATTGCTTTCGTTTACTTTGCCATGCGAGTAATAACAAGGACAAAGGAAAGGACAGGGAAAGAGCATGATATGAGATACTTTTGCTTTAGACCTTGATGATATGAGATACCTTTGCTTTGAAGAAGCGGTGAATGAATCAGCACATGCTTCAATCCGCCGTTTCCTCCTGGGTCATATGTACTCCAGTCATCTGGTATCATCTTTGGGGAAGAAGAAAGAATTGAGTATTTCGAAAGGCTTTGCGGCCTCAGAGGTGAGGAAGAGCTGGGCATTTTCTTCAGGTCTGCCTTGCCAAAAAAAATGAAGGTCGACATATATAGAGATAATAGCAAGTGGTGGTACTGTTCTTTTACCCTTGTCGACAAACGTTTTGATCCCGCAAATCCGGCTTTTTGAAATAGTGGCGCCTCTTCGATCTTTAAAGACGCCTCTTCGATTTCTGAGCAGGCGCCCTTTCGCTTTCTGAACGACACGTAGTAGTGCGGATGCGGCTCCTTTTGACAAAGCTGCACGCGTTTTCTGAAAAGCAGAGAAAGCGTCGCCTAACTTACGCCGGAAAATCTGGCTTCTTGAATCGGTGGACGCGTCGCCTTGGCTTTTTATAGAGCTATCGATCACCACAACAAACACACTCTGAAGAATTCCCATTCTTGAAAATCGACTCCGGCCCTTTGAAATTTAACTTCATCCCTTCTCTTTGAACACTTTTGAAAAATGGCAAACTCATCGAACCTTAGCTTGGAATTGAGCCTTAGCAGTGATACGGGCGCACCGCGTCAAGGTAACGTATGGCGCCCTTCTTTCTTATCTTCTAACGGTCTTCTCACAGGTGAAGACTCCGTGATGCAGGACGCCACAACAACTACAATAGTAGCTAGGAACCTCCTCACTCCAAAAGATAGTAGGTTGCTGTCAGGACGGTCCGATGAGTTGGCCGTTCAAGAGTCCCTCGCACTTAGTGTTCAGTGTGCGAGCTCTGTGTCCAATATGGGCCAACGCCTGCTTGCCCGCTCCCGTCAGGTGGAATCATTGATGGCAGAGGTGGAAAGTCTCAAGCAAGAGATCAAGCAGCTGAAGTATGAGAATAGAAGTTTGCATGTGCTTGCAAACAACTATTCAACGGGCATGAAGAGGAAGCTTGATGAGCTGCAAGAATCCAATGTTCGAATGCAAAGTGACCGTCAAAGGTTTTCGGCTTACTTCCAGAGGCACATTTTTCCTGGCTCGTCCAGCGTTTGGCCAAGTATTGGGGCCTGGAATGCTCTAGCTCCGATGCCTCCCGCTCCGATGCCTTCCGCTCCGATGCCTTCCGCTCCGAGAGTTTTGCCCAGTAGTGGGGCTTCAAGTAAACGCCCTTTGTGAAGGCTCCATCTTTCTTTGTTTAGCAGTGCCTATCAATAAACAAAACATTTTCTTTAATGTTACAATCATAGACTCACACAATTAATAAACAAACAAACAATAACAACTAAACAACCTAACAAGGCAGAAATGAAATATCAACAAAGAGAAGAGTTTTTAGGAATCTGGAATTGGAGTGCTTTCTAAGTCTTCCTTTGTTGAATGCATGGGTTGCCTCCCAAGTAGCGCTTTCTTTTACGTCTTGCAGCCGGACGGTACCTCCGTTTAAGCTTGACTAGGTTCCACGGCATGGAGGGGTACCTCCTCCACGACATGCTCCTCAAACGTCTCGTAATAGGGTTTCAATCGATGCCCATTCACTTTGAATTCTTGCTGCGTCCTTGAACTTTTGATTTGTACTGCACCATAAGGTAAAACGTAGGCGAGAGTTGAAAAGTAAACAAACTGTGAAGGTCTTGGTTCGAATCAAACGTAGGCGAGAGTTGAAAAGTAACACTTTAAGCTTGACCAGGAAACAAACGTAGGCGAGAGTTGAAAAGTAACACTTTCTGCCCAACTGTGAAGGTCTTGGTTCGAATCATTTTATCATGGAATGCTTTGGTCTTGGCTTTGTACACCCGGGCATTCTCATAGGCTTCATTCCGAATCTCCTCAAGTTCATTCAATTGGAGCTTCCTATGAACTCCCGCTGCATCTATGTCCATGTTGAAAGTCTTCACGGCCCAATGTGCCTTGTGCTCTAACTCTACGGGCAAATGACATGGCTTACCATAGACGAGCCGAAAATGTGACATCCCAATGGGTGTTTTGTATGCCGTACGATATGCCCACAGTGCATCATCTAAACGTAAGCTCCAATCCCTCCTTGTTGGTCCAACGGTCTTCTCCAAAATTTGTTTGATTTCTCGGTTAGACACCTCGGCTTGGCCATTTGTTTGAGGATGGTAAGGTGTGGAGACCTTATGGTTGACATGGTACTTTCTTAGCAACGCCTCAATGGTCCGATTGCAAAAGTGAGACCCTCCATCACTTATGATTACTCTCGGCATTCCAAACCTAGCAAAAATGTTAGTTTTCACGAAATCTGCAACCACCTTAGAATCGTTAGTACGGGTGGCTTTTGCTTCCACCCATTTAGAAACATAATCAACGGCTAGCAAGATATAAGTGAAACCATAAGATGGAGGGAAAGGGCCCATGAAATCAATGCCCCAAACATCAAAAATTTCAACATTAAAGACAGGGGTTTGCGGCATTTGGTCCTTGGTACCTATGTTACCCATTCGTTGGCAACGATCACAAGACATACAAAAGGTTCTAGCATCCCTAAATATAGTCGGCCAATAAAAACCACACTCTAGAACCTTGAGGGCAGTGCGTTGTGTGCCAAAATGACCACCACATGCATATGTGTGACAAAAGCTTAGAATTGAGTGAAATTCAGAATCATGCACACATCTACGTACAATTTGATCTGAGCAATACTTCCACAAATAAGGGTCATCCCAAACATAGAAACGTGCATCATTTTTAAGCTTATCACGTTGGTGCTTGTTTAGTTCATTTGGAAATTGTTTAGCCACCAAGTAATTCACTAAATCTGCATACCATGGTTCACTTACCTCAATGGATAGCAGCTGCTCATCGGGGAAAGTTTCAGGGATAGGTACGGCATGTTCATGCTCCTCGTGGATCATTCGGCTTAAATGGTCAGCCACTACATTCTCGCTTCCTTTCTTATCCCGGATTTCAATATCAAATTCTTGAAGAAGAAGAATCCAACGGATAAGCCTCGGCTTTGCTTCCTTTTTCGTGAGCAAGTACCTCAAAGCTGCATGATCAGAATAAACGATTACTTTAGTACCAATTAAATATGAACGGAATTTATCTAAAGCAAAAACCACAGCTAGAAGTTCTTTTTCCGTCGTGGAGTAGTTCAATTGGGCATCATTGAGAGTCCGAGAGGCATAGTATATGACATGCGGCCGCTTGCCTCTTCTTTGTCCTAGAACAGCTCCTAATGCATAGTCGGATGCATCGCACATGAGCTCGAACGGAAGGCTCCAATCTGGAGGTACAATAATGGGGGCCGAGACTAGCTTCTCCTTGAGTTGGTTAAATGCCGAATTACACTCTTCATCAAAC
The DNA here is from genome assembly GCF_041283825.1 of Pyrus communis. Lineage (NCBI taxonomy): Eukaryota > Viridiplantae > Streptophyta > Magnoliopsida > Rosales > Rosaceae > Pyrus > Pyrus communis. The sequence continues at coordinate 3,700,731 of NC_142575.1, read as the reverse complement.
TTGAATGGCACATCTTTTTGAAGCAATCGGCAAAGAGGGTTGGACATCTTGGAGAAGTCCTTGATAAAACGCCTATAGAACCCTGCATGGCCAAGAAACGAACGTACCTCTCTAACCGAAGTAGGAGAGGGTAAGTGACGTACAAGGTCTATTTTCGATTTATCTACTTCAATTCCTTTTTCTGAAACAATATGTCCTAAAACTATACCTTGTTTCACCATAAAGTGACATTTCTCCCAATTCAAGACAAGGTTAGTTTCAACACATCGTTTCAAAATTAAGGTCAGATTATCCAAGCAATTATCAAATGAACTCCCAAATACACTGAAATCATCCATGAAAACCTCAATGATCTTTTCAACAAAATCGGAAAATATACTTACCATACACCTTTGGAAAGTGGCCGGTGCGTTGCATAAGCCAAATGGCATGCGACGATAAGCAAATGTTCCAAAGGGACAAGTGAATGTGGTCTTCTCTTGATCATCCGGGGCTATCACAATTTGGTTATATCCAGAGTATCCATCAAGAAAACAGTAAAAAGCATGACCGGCTAACCTTTCGAGCATCTGGTCGATGAATGGCAAAGGAAAGTGATCTTTCCTAGTCATGGCATTTAGCTTCCGGTAATTGATACATACTCGCCATCCAGTCTGAATGCGTGTAGGCACGAGCTCATTCTCATCATTCTTGATAACAGTTACTCCGGACTTCTTGGGAACGACTTGAACTGGAGAGACCCAACGGCTATCGGAGATAGGGTAGATCACTCCGCAATCCAAAAGCTTGATTATTTCCTTCTTCACCACTTCCATCATCGGAGGGTTGAGACGGCGTTGAGCCTCTCGGGATGGCTTAGTCCCCTCCTCAAGAAGTATACGGTGCATGCATGTGGTAGGGCTTATTCCTTTAATGTCGACCAAAGTCCACCCTATGGCCGTTTTGTGCTCTCGCAGCACCCTCACAAGCTTCTCCTCCTCCATTGCTGTGAGACTTGATGAAATGATGACGGGCAATGTTTCGCCTTCTCCCAAAAACACATACTTCAAATGGTCCGGCAACGGCTTAAGTTCAAGCGATGGTGCCTGAACAACAGAAGGTAGCATCTTAGTGGAAACTGAATTTGAAAGTGAGAGTGGAACCTTACCATATTGTTGTGGCAATGACTCAAGGGCTGCCACAACCTCAATTATTTCTTCACTAGAACCCATGGCAAAGAATTCCTCCTCCTTGCCGTGGCCTTGCATTGGCCAAAATCCTTCATTTTTGCGCTCTATGGCCTTAGTGATGGTTGTTTCCAGGGCGTCCTCGTTCAATTCTTCAAGGTATACCTGCGCCAAAGAATCGATAACATCAATGGAAAAACAAGAATGGTCATCAACGGGATATCTCATAGTTTCAGAAATATTAAAATCAATCACTTCCCCATCGAATTCCATTGTTAAAGTGCCTTTAAACACGTCTATCTTAGTTCGGGCCGTCTTCATGAATGGCCTCCCAAGAAGAATCGGCAAGGATGGAGCATGGGTGGTTTCCTCCATTTCAAGGACATAGAAATCCGCCGGGAAGATCAAATCATTCACCTGCACTAAGACATCTTCCAATACGCCCTTTGGATAGGCATTAGATCTATCGGCCAACTGAATAATCACACCATCATTTTTCAATTCACCAAGGTTCATTGAAGCATAAATAGAGTATGGCATGACGTTAATTGAAGCTCCTAAGTCTAACATAGCATGTTCGAACTTAGTTTGACCAATAATACAAGGGATTGTAAAGCTACCTGGATCTTTGCACTTTGGTGGTAACTTTCTTTGTAAAACAGCGGAAACGTTCTCACTTACCCTTACTACCTCTTTATGTGACGCCCTCTTCCTTGTAGTGCATAATTCCTTCAAGAACTTAGCGTATTTGGGCACTTGCTTTATGGCATCTAGGAGCGGGATATTGACTTGAACTTTCCGAAAGGTCTCTAGAATGTCCTTCTCGGCTTCTTCCTTCTTTGATTGTGCAAATCTGCGAGGGAAAGGAACATTGGGCAGATTAGTGTTCGAAATCACAACATTTGGGACAACATTACCTGAGATGGACGGATGGGAAGGTTTAGATGGTTGCGGCTTGGGTGGTGCTACACTCGCCGTGGGGTCGAATTGCTCATCTTCCTTGTTTTGGGCAGATTCATGTGCTTTGCTTCCCGCTTCTTTTCCACTTCTTAGGGTGATAGCTTTTGCAGATTCGAAGCCACCCTTTGGATTGACCACCGTAGTGCTTGGTAACTTACCATTCTCACGAAGTTGTCCCAAAAATTCGGCCATTTGTCCCATTTGTTTCTTTAGTTCATTCACCTCCTTTGCTTAGGTCTGCATTCCCTGCGCCATTGTGGTTAATAATTGATATGTTTTATTATCATTCATAGACGTACCTGAGTTGGTTTGGGATGATTGTGCTTGAGGAGGTGGTTGTGGTGCCATTGGCCTTGGAAAGAAACCCGGAGGTTGTCGGAATCCACTTTGTTGGGCAGGTTGTTGTGCATCTCTCCATCTGAAATTTGGGTGATCTCTCCAACCTGGATTATATGTGTTAGAATATGGATCGTTCCTTGGTTGGTTTTGATTCCCATAGCCCATGGCATTGGCAGATTCCCACCCTCCGTTCTCAATTAATTGAGGGCATGTCTCGGATGGATGCCCTTGAATGGAGCATACACCACAGATTGTAGCTCCTTGCGCTTTGGGGCCCTCCACAAACTGCGACAACATAGATGTAAGGTTAGCCATTTGGGATTGTAATTCGGAAATAGAACTTACCTCATTTACATGATGTGGCCGTGGGGCGTCTCTCTGCCCAACACCTTCATATTGTTGTGCATTTAGAGCACGGTTTGCAATTAGGGTCTTGGCTGCCATAGGTGTTTTGTCCACCAATGCACCTCCCGCCGAAGCATCGAGCATTTGCCTTTCAATGGGAAGAAGGCCCTCATAGAAGTATTGAAGGAGAAGCTCCTCCTTCATTTGATGTTGAGGACATGATGCAACAAGGGCTTTAAAACGCTCGTAGTATGCCGGAAAAGATTCTCCTTGACTTTGTTGGATTCTGCTAATTTTCTTCCTTAAGAGAATGACTTTTGAAGTAGGGAAGAACTTCTCTAAGAACGCTCTCTTCATGCTCTCCCAAGAAGTAACGGTCCCGGGTGCTAATTCATAAAGCCAATCCTTAGCCTTTTCCACAAGAGAGAATGGAAAAGCCTTTATCATCAGAATGTTCCCATCAACATTTATGGGTGTCATGCTCGAACAAACAACCTCGAACTCCTTGAGATGCTTGTTGGGATCTTCCATGGAAAGCCCATGGTATTTCGGAATGTGGTGCAACAAGCTTGACTTCAACTCGAATTCATCAGTCTTGCCTTGGGCAGCCTCGGGGTATTGAATGTAAAGAGGGGCTGCATTGGCCAAACCCGAGGCAGAAAGCTCTTTGATGGTTCGATTGTCCATGGCCATGGTTGGTACTTCTTCTTTAACCCAATCTGGGGCTTCCTCTTCTACTTCAGGTTCGGGACTAGGAGGATTAGACTCTTGCAATTTCTTGTTCCTTCTCAAAGTTCTCTCGAAATCACCGTCAAAGTCGGAGATATGCTCACGAACAGGTTGTGAGCTACGGGTCATAAACTAGTACCTACACACAAAAGTAAACAAGATAAATAACCAACTTAATAGACACGGCACAAAAACAAAACACATACACACGGTGCAAAAAAAAATAAAATTAAATTAAAACAAAACAGAAACTAAACAATTTAAACAAGACTCAAGATAAGGGATTAGCAAATTTGCCAATCCTCGGCAACGGCGCCAAAATTTGATACGTAGATTATACGCGCACAAATTAAACCCTATTTGTGACAATTGTAGTAATGATGTAAGTAGGGATCGTTCTAACCGGGGATTAACTAGGGATGCTAAACACTTGACTCAATTAAATAAAACTAACTTTTAAAACACTAAGACAAGCTAAAAGACTCAAAACAAGTTCAAAAGACTCCAAATACTTAAAAACATAAAATAAGACAAATCAAATGATTAAGACTTAACAAAATAGGGGGGGGATTGTGGTTGGACGAGATTAAACTAAACGGACAGATTATAATTTAAAACAGATAGTAAAGATGAATGTGATGAAAATATGGATGATGGAATAGCTAAGGGGTTTTTCTCCACACATGTTACACTTGCATACAAGATTGATTTTCGGTTGGTCTTTCGATAAATTATGAAACTCAATGCTCCAAGTTAATTAGGTCCGCTTAAATTAACTTTCAGATTTCCCTAGATTCGTTGGATTGAATGGAATACGCATTACAACCAAATTATTCTTAATCAAAGTCCCTAACCATGGAATACGCATGATAGAGACATTCAACAAAGATCATTAAGTTCAACGGAAATCATAAACATTGACGAGGCATTCGTTACTATGGAATACGCATGAAACTTATGCCAAGAATTCGTTTAACGCGATTGTTTATAAGCAACCTCCACTACTTGTGAATATAAGTTCGTAACTATTAGGTGAAACTCACTTATATTCTAGCGTCATATTCATTCAAACGGTTAAACAAATTGAATCCACAACTTATGAAATTCCAACCAAAAGTAATCAATTCATATTGCAAGCATAAACATGTATTTTGAATCACCCCCTAGCTAAAGGGGGGTTTAGTTCCTCATAACTTTGAAATCAAAGAAACACCTAAACATTCCAACAACTCAAACTTGAATTGTATGAACGTTTAGGCACTCTTCTCTTCCATTACAAAACAAAGAAAATTGAATTTAAACATTGAAATCAAAGAAACACCTAAACATTCCAACAACTCAAACTTGAATTGTATGAACGTTTAGGCACTCTTCTCTTCTTCGTTGTTGTAGCACAAGGTCTAAGGTGAGTTTTTGGGGGATGAGGAGTGGTTGGAATGAAGAGAAAATATGCAGAAAATGAAGGGATATGCACGGCAAGAATGGAGGTGTTTGTGGTGTGTTGTGTATGAAAATGAGATGTGAATTGAATGGGGAGTGAATGAATGAATGCTAGGGTATTTATAGGAGTAGTGGAGGGAACATAGGGCTGTTTGTTTAAGGTGTTTGTGGCTGCAATGATGAAGAGTTAGAGCTGGAAATGAAAAGGGAAAGCTGGAATGTGGAATGGTGCCCACGGCAAAGTGTTTTGGTGCATGTGTTGGCTGTTTTGTTTGTTGGTTAAAGCTTGTGTTGCATGTGAATGTTGTTTGTGTGAAGTGTGTGTGAATGCATGTGAATTAAAGAGTGAATGGTGGCTGAAATAATGATGGAAAACAGCTAGGAGAAGTATGGAATGCATGTGAAATGTAAAGGGAAAAACTCGAAATGGCTAGGAAGGTCACGGCATAGACTTGTTTGTTTGATGATGATGCATGTGATGGGTGGGAACAAAGGGGGAAACATGGCACAAGGGTGCTTGAGTGAATGATTGAATGTGCATGTGGATTAAAGAATGAGTGGTGGTGTAATGATGAAGTGAATGCATGTGTTGATGACTAGGTTAGTGGGTGGAAATCTGAAAATGGCATAAGGGAATGGGAGCTCACGGTTTTGGCTAGTGTTTGAATGTGTAAAGTGTGTGTGAATGCATGTGAAGATGCTAATAAATAATGCATGTAGGGTTAGGAAATAAAATCATAACTTAAAGGGGGATGATTAAAGGGTGTTGAAAGGTTTTGCATGGCTTTGAAGTGATTGTGGATTGGGCTAGAGTTTAAGTACATGAAATGGACCCAAATTGCTCATCCTTGCATGGCAAGGAATGGTGTTTGTGTTAAGCCCATGGCAAGGTGTTATGTGATTGGGTTAGGGCCATTGTTTTGTGTCTTCAAGTGCATACAAGGCCTTCAATTTCATCCAACACTTGGGCTCCAAGTATAAGCTATCCATCCTTAGCCCAATAGTGCTCCAAAACACTCCACAATGCATCCTTTCGTCAAACACGTCTTATTATCCTGAAAACACACAAAAGAAGCATAAAGGACTAAAATAACTAGAGAAACATAACGTAAATGCACGAGAACAAGCCATTTAAGTCGCATGAATATGCTCCTATCACCTCGGCCTTGAAGAAGCGAAAACGTTTATTGCTTTTTTTTGGACTTTACTTCCTTAATGACCGTTATTCCTGCGCATTTATGAGACATGATTGCACTTTCCTCGTTGCCCCCAACGCGTGGCCACGTGCCAATTCTACGCTGTTTTCAAAAGCTTTCAATCGTGGGCCTCGAAACCGTGCACTAACTGAAACGCCTTATCCTCATTAATGCATTAAAACTGACGCCGCACGCAATCGTGCGTCCTGGATTTTCGACTCCTCGATCCCCTCTTCGCAGGTTCCCCAAAAATTCGAAATGATTGGAACTTTTCCCGGTTAAATTTTCCCCCAATTTCGAATTCTAGTCGTTTGATATTCATTCTGAAAAGCCTATAAATACCCACATTTCTGCCATTTGCATCTTTCGCTTTCAGAAACTCCAAAATCTCTAATTCCTCATCCTTGTTCGCTCAAATCAAACCTTCCAGTTCTTCCGCAATTATTTTCTCCTACCATCTCTATAATGGCCTCCTTTATCTCGAAACTCTCTGACGAGATCAACAAATGCAAGGATTTCATTGATCGGAGCGCCGTTAAGACGCTGCGATTTGAAAATGACATGGCCACCATTCACCAGATTTTGGGCCCCCTTTTTAGAGACGAAGTACCGTCGTCTGTTACTAATCTTCTCAAGGAGCAGTGCTTAACACCCCTGCTTTAAGGGTTTGACTGGTCGAAATGGTGTTTGGCTCGGCCTCAAGGAGCTTGGCCCTCAACCACCACAGCCTGGGCCGCCTGGGTGGACCGAATGAGGTCTTTCTTTGGCGAGGAGTGGAAAGCCCTTGGTATCTATGATGCCATCCTGCTCTCGACCATGGAGATTACCATGGACAAGGAGCTGCTTATGGCGGCCCTGACTCTATGGTGTTCGGCCACCAACACTATGGTCCTTCCATTCGGCCCCCTCGGCCCCACGGTCCTCGATATCTCGGCAATTCTTGGGACTTCCCCATCCGGCCTCCCAATCGACGCCGCTCTCTCTGGATGCCCTTCCCTTCTTGACCTGAAGGCGCTTTTCGACGAGCGAACCGTCGAAACGCTCGGCCGAGGCGATCGGGAGACTTCAAAAGAAGAAGTTCAGAAGCTTCATAAGAACTTCTTCAACTACAACACTCTCATCCTCCATTTTGCTGGCCGGGGCGAGGAGAGTCTGAGGAAGGGAGAACATGAAGCCTTCATTTTCTACTGGTACAACAAATTTATTTGTTATACCAGGTCGAACAAGTGCTTGGTCGAGAACATGCCGGTGGCTCAGGCCTTGGCCAGTGGTCACTCCCTGGCGCTTAGCCCGGCTATTCTTGCCAACCTCTTCCGTTGCTTGGCCGAGACGACCATCAACAAAATTGACCCGCACCAGAACGGACCCCTCTGGGTGTTTCAACTCTGGCTGCAAGTCTATTTCTCCACTCTTCGGCCTGAGGTCCCTGCTTTCCAGCGCTCGGCCGCCCTCGGCCCCCAACTGGCCTCTCGACCGGCCCCTCCGCACCGGGCTGACGAGGTTCTTAAACATTTTTTCGGTCTCGACGTCCTTTCGGACGACGAGTTCCTGGTGTGCCGGCGCCAGGAATACCCTGACTCAATCAGGCTCCCGACGGCACCTTGGGCCGAGTCCGAGGATGCAGGCCTCCGTCAGTCCTGACTCGCGACCTTCCCCTAGGTTGCGATGCCCGCCGGGCCGGTTGGGAGGTCTACCATCCCCACTTCGTCGCCCGGCAGCTTGGCTACCTCCAAGGCTGCCCCGTGCCCCTTCTCATCTCTCGTTCCCTCCTGAGCCGGGGACGTCTTTCTGGTTCTTCTGAGAGGGAGTGCCGGACGAACGAGCAAGAGTTTCAGGAACGGTGTAAGAAGTTCCGTCTTCGGCCAACAGTTCCGGAATCCTTGGGCACCGACACTTTCGGCGACTGGTGGGACGCGTACACCTGCGACTTCTTCGGCGCCGCGGCCGAAGATGTGGTGAGCAAAGTCTTTGGCGACCGGCCGAGACCAGCGCCCTCGACCCATCCTAAGGAATCGGCCCAAGGTAAGTCTTTCCGCTCCTTCTCTGTTTTTATTATATTTTTCCTGTTATTAATCACTTTGCTCTTCAGGGGGTCGTGGGTCGAGGAAGGCTGAAGTGGTCGTCGTGGTGGCGAGGGCGAAGAAGTTGGCGCCCATGAAAAAGACCCTCACCCCCGAGCGGACGGTCCCAGCCAAACGCCCCCATCGAGAGGCCGAGCGGGAGGATGATGCCTCTCGCCCTTCTAAACGCGTCAAGAAATTGGCGAAGAAGGGCGACCGGGAGATTCATGTCGTTCCTAGTGATACTACTGAGACCACAGCCAATCCCATCGCCGCACCAGCCCCTGTTTCGGAGCCGATCGTGGTGCCTGAAATGGGGAAGTCGACTGTGCCTGCCGAAGCACCATCGACTCCAACGGTCGTTTTGGAGGTATAATTCGGCTTCCACTTGTTTCTTTAGGTTCATGGTCGTAATGCTAACTGTTTTCTCTTTTTTTTTAGGATGTCGAGAGCGAGAGTGACGAAGTCCCGCTGCAACGCCGCCGTCGACCAGTCAACTCTCCTCCCGTCCATCCTCCTCCTGTAGTCGAGGCGACCGCTCGACCACGCCCTACTGCGGCGGATCGTGGCAAGAGACCCATGGTCGATCCTGAGGCCACGGCCGAGTCACCGATCCACCCGCAGGACGAAGACCCTCCCATTCCTCCACAGGAAGTCTCTTCGGCCTTTGTAAGTCTCGCTTTTTGTTGTGTTGATTTTTTTTGTTACATGTTTTTCTTAAAAAACTATTAAATGTCAGGTGCCCGAACATTCATTTCACCGGCAATTTTATGCGCCGATGGGTGTTGTCTATATTTCCTGGCCGCCGTCGTGGCCATCAAATGTAGATAACCTCCATCGGCCGCGTGAATTGCGTGGCGGTCTAAGGCACTGGGCTCGGCCATTAAGTTCACTGGGTTCGAGCAATGACCCAGAGGGCATGGCCGAAGTCTCCTCTCGGCAGGTCTAAAACAATCCCCCTTTTTCTTTATGCACTATGTCACGACGTCTTACTTTCCCTCACAAAGTTTTTCTTTAATGTGCAGCCATCGTGGGAGGTGGAGCTCGACGCTCTTCTTCAGAGCACGACCGGTGAGGCCGGCTCTTATGCTGCTCCCGCCGAACCAGCGGGCGCCGTGCCCGAGGCCGAAGTCTTCGTGAAGCTGCACGAAGTCCTATCTCTTAATGCCTCCCAAGCTCTTCAATGCAAGGGCCTTGACTCTGTTGGAGAGTGTCTCAACGACCTTGCCAGCGGTGGTCACCTGAGCACGGAGAATATCTATTTCCTCACCGACCTCCTGGAGCGGACTCGGCAACATTTCTACATCTTCGAGCGAGCCCTTCAAGCCGAGGATGACTTGAAGGCTGCCAAGGTTGCGCAAGAGGCCGGCCGAGCTGAGATGGAGGCAATCAAAGCTAAGAAGACGAAGCTGACCGAGTTTGATCGCCAGATTTTCGACCTCCAGCGTCAAATTTCTGACCTTCAACGGCAAAGGTCTGCTGCTGCTACCGAGCTTGAGAATGACTTCGGGGCCAACAAGGCTCGGCTGACGGCCTTCGCTGCTGGTGCACGGCATGTCCAGCAACTGCAGAACAACAGGAAAACCAGGCAGGCTGAGATCATCCTGGGCGAAGCGAAGTGGCTGGAGCTAAAAGCTGCCCTTGAGACTTACCTCCCCTCGACCCCTTAGGAGTTCACCATTGTATTTGTATTTCTTGTAATGATTTTTTGTTATCAATACAATGGTCGTTTTGCTATCAATACAATGGTCGTCTTGCTCTCAACACAATGGTCTTACTCTTGCATTTCCCATGTAATTGGATAGTACTTCTTTAAAAACTTTCCATTAATCGGCAATTTATGAACTGAACCCGTCCGATCTCTTAGATGATATGCCCCCTTGCCGAGGACTTTGTGAACGATGAATGGCCCTTCCCAATTTGGCGACCACTTGCCAAATCTGGGGTCTTTAATCCCAACAGGCAACACAGTTTGCCAAACCAGTTCTCCCTCGCCGAACATTTTTTGTCTTACACGCTGATTATATGCTCGCTCGGCAATTTTCTTTTGTGCTATCAAGAAGTTACCCGCATCGATTCGACTTTCTTCTAAGTCTTCTAACTCTTGTCGCATCGCTTGACTATATTCAATACTGCACAAATCATTCTGCTCAATTACTCGCAACGAGCTTATACTCAATTCGACTGGTAACATAGCGTCGTGTCCATAAGTTAACGCGTAAGGAGTGGTTCCAGCGGCCGACCGGGGTGAAGTTCGGTATGCCCATAATGCTTCATTTAACTTCAAATGCCACAACCCCGGTTTCTCTTTTACCATTTTTTCAAGGATGCCGATCAACACTTTATTGCTTGCCTCGGCCTGCCCGTTTGCCTATGGGTAATACGGCGTAGATTGCTCCAGTCGGATATTCAAACTTGCCGCGTATTCCCTAAACCTATCGGTCGTAAATATAGTGCCATTATCAGTTATGATCGTTTCTGGCACGCCGAATCTGGTCACAATATTCTCCTCGACGAAGTTGCATACCTCTTTAGCAGTTAATTCGGCGTATGACCTTGCCTCGACCCACTTAGTGAAATAGTCAGTTGCTACCATTATCCACCCGTGTTTCGCTGCCCCTGATGATGGCGTGATTTTGCCAATTACGTCCATTGCCCAACCCCTGAACGGCCAAGGTTTAGTGACCGAGTGTAGTAATTCGGCCGGGGCTCTCTGTACAGGTCCATGAATTTGGCATGGTACGCACCTTCGTGCATATTCGATGCAATCTTTTAATATATTGGGCCAAAAATAACCGTGTCGTCGGAGCAACCAGCGCATCTTTCGTCCGAACTGATGTGCCCCACAAATTCCTTCATGTACCTCGGCCATTACTTGGGCGGCCTCGTGTGGGCCGAGGCACAATAGTAGTAACCCGTCCTCACCCTTGCGGTATAACTCATTTTGGTACGACACGTAATTCGTGGCGTGGACCTTCGTTCTTCGGTCATGTTTCCCATTGGGGTTATCGAGGTATCGTAACATCGTCCTTCTCCAATCATCTGGTTCTACTTCGACGGCACATATTTCCACGGGATCTCCTCGTTCTAGTAGGGATGGGAGAGACATTACCCTTGTGCGTATTACGTGTGCGCGCTGGAGAGTTTGCCGATTGATCAAGGCTGGGTACGAGCGCAGACTTGTGACTGCAATTCGGCCTAGCTTGCCCCCCATGAGTTGTGCTCCGGAGGCGATCTGGGCGAGTTCGTCGGCGTCTGTGTTGTGGATGCGTGAAATGTGTTCAAATGGGATCCGTTCGAACGACTCGGCCAGGTAGGTGGCGACCATGTGATAGGGCGCTAAAGTACAACTCATGCAACGAAACAGGCCGTTTATTTGGTTAATCACAAGTTCGGAATCACCGAGGACGAGAACGCGGGAGGCCCGTAGATCGTGTAAAACATGGAGGCCGATAATGAGGGCTTCATATTCGGCCTGATTATTGGTGCAGCTGAAATCTAACTTGAGAGAAAAATACCAGCGGCAATGGTCAGGCGATTGAATTGCAATTCCCACACCCGCCGAGGTCGAAGTGCTGGAACCATCAAAATGCATAGTCCAATGACTATCGCGCGTGGTGATTAAACCGATATCGACGTCGTCTCCCTCAGAACCATAAGGGGAAGGGTGTTGGGCCAAGAAATCGGCGAGAGCTTGCCCCTTGACGGCCTTTTGGGGTACATACTGAAGGCTGAACTCGGATAAAGCGAGCGTCCATTTCCCGATTCGACCTTTGACAATGGGCCGAGTGAGCATGTACCGAATTACGTCTGTTTGGGCGATGACCTGCGTTACTGATGGGAGCATGTAATGCTGAAGCTTGGATGCGGCAAAAAACAAAGCTAAGCACAATTTTTCGACAGGGGAGTAATTGAGCTCTGGTGAATTCAGATTTCGGCTAAGATAAAAGATCGCTTGTTCACGCCCTCTATTGTTGTCTTGAGCGAGGAGACAACCAATGGATTCAGTAGCTGCCGAAATGTATAATTTCAAGGGTTTGTTGCGACAAGGTGGAACGAGCACGGGTGGGGTTGAAAGGGCCACTTTGATTTGCGTAAAGGCAGTTTGATGCTCTTCGCGCCATTCAAATTTGTCGGTATCCTTAAGTTTCAAGAGCGTAGAGAATGCCTTCATCTTACCTGCCGAATTGGCGATGAAACGACGAAGGAAATTTATCTGCCCGAGTAACGACTGGAGCTGTTTCTTTGTCGTCGGAGGTGGGGCACTAATGATGGCGCGGGCTTTATTTTCATCGACCTCGATGCCGCGATGGTGCACCAAAAATCCTAGGAAATTACCAGCCGAAACACCAAAAGCACACTTGGCCGGGTTCATCTTGAGGTTGTTCTTGCGCATGCGAAGGAACGCTTGCCTCAGGTCGTCCAGATGTGTTTGACGACGTTTGGATTTGACGACCACATCATCGATATAAACTTCGACGATTGTACCGATTAAGTCGTGGAAGATCATATTCATGGCTCGTTGGTATGTGGCGCCGGCATTCTTAAGGCCGAAAGGCATGACTACCCATTCGTAAGTACCAAGTGCCCCCAGGCAACGGAAAGCCGTCTTGTGGACGTCAGCTTCGGCGATGAAAATTTGGTTGTAACCCGCATGACCGTCCATAAAAGATAGCAGTTCATGATTAGCTGTGGCATCAATTAACAAGTCTGAGATCGGCATTGTATATTCGTCATTGGGAGTAGCCAGATTTAGATTACGGAAATCGATGCAAATGCGAAGGGCACCGTTTTTCTTTAACACGGGAACGATATTGGCCAACCATTCGACATACCGAGCGGTCCTAATAAACCCGGCTTTTACAAGCCGAACTAATTCTTCCTTAATGCCGAGTTGTACTTCGTTTGAAAATCGGCGAGGAGGCTGTCGAAAAGGCTTACACCCTTCCTTGATGCGTAGCTCATGCTCTACAAGGTTTCGGTCGAGGCCTGGCATTTCATGATAACTCCACGCGAAGCAATCTTTAAATTCGTGGAGTAACTTCCGGAGTTCGACCTTCATGGATGGTGGGAGTAACGCGCTAATAAACAATGTTCGAGGATCATCGGCCGTGCCTACGTTAACTTCTTCTAACGGGTCCTTGACTTGAGGCCGATGGTCTTCGAGTTCGGCTGGCGCAGCCTGAACTTTATCGAGAGATAGAACGGGACCGTTATCTGCTTCGGCCAGAAATTCGATTAAATTAATGCCAGAATGTGGTTGCTTGGTAATGGCGTACCAATGGGCCAGCAGACGTTCCATCGTGGATGAAACCGCGGCCTGACACCGTTCTTGCGTGGTGTGCTCAATCATCGGCATTGGTGACCAAATCTGCCAAACCAAGTCTCGCCGAATCCTGTTGGACAGTCTCGGCGCCGACTTCAATCACTTTCTGTACCGAAATTCTCGTCGGCCGCCCATTCTCGTTGAGGCCTTGGAGGGTGATGTAGCCGACGTGATCATCGTAATAGCGAGCCTGAATTATGTTGCTTTCAAATGGCTGGTTATCGGCTGGGTGGACCACGACCGATTTGCCATCCCAAAAGATGAGGACTTGGTAGAGTGATGAAGGAATGCAACTGGTTTGGTGGATCCAGTCGCGACCAAGTAATGCATTATAATCGGTCTTGGAATCGATGACAAAGAAAGCCGTCATGTGTTGACGACCGGCAATGCTAACTTCCAACGGGAGTATTCCTTTGGTCTGAGACTTATCACCAACGAAGCTGCTCATAGTGATCCCTGACGGAATGAGTTCACTATCAGAACGGCGTAAAGCCTTCATGACGGAGATTGGCATAATGTTGATTGTGGCACCACAGTCGACAAACACCTTCGAAATGGGAAATCCTTCGATGTGAGCCGTGACATACAACGGCTTCAGGTGTTGGAGATTAACCGAGGGGGAGCGGGGAAATAGCTCGGCCAAAGCTGTCTTAAGGTTGTCCCCGCTTCGGGTTTCTCTGTCGTCGTCGTTTGCGACGAAGTCTACCTGTGTTGCTTCCTCGGCAACTACGTCCCCGTCCAAGAAATTCGACTGGTGGGTACCTGGCTGGAATTCAGCTGGTAGGACGTGGACCATACTGATCTCCATATGTTCGAGGACCGAGGGACCCATTGGATCGTGGTCGTCGTCGTCTGCAAAACTAACCTCGGTAGTAGTTGGCGGAACATCCTCGATTAAACTTTTGAGTTCCTCGGTAAGAGCCGGTATCTGAGACGTGGGAACCAAATCGAATGCGGGTGGGCGATTTCCCTCGACGATGTTGATTGCCGAAGATTCACGTTTATCCTTGGTTACACGGGCTCGTTCTTCATAGGCAATACGGGCGTTCCTCATGTCTAGATATGTATCCAACCGTGCTATCCGTTGTTCCTCGTCGGCCGTGAGGCCGAAAAGCGATACAGCCGAGAAAACTTTGAAATGATAACGTAAATGCTGGAGGTCTTCAAGCGAAAAGGGTAATTCGGCGGTGTCGATGTCTGTATAGGGATCGACCTCAAAACCAAGGACCCGAGCCTCCCGTATATGTTGGAACCTAGCTTTAATTGCTGGGTCGGAAGTTTTTTGGATAATTTGCTCGGTATAAGGGCAAGTTAAAGCTAAGTCGAGGGCTTCCTGACACGCCTTGGGTAATCCGTACAAGTCATTGGCAGAGTATTTCTTATGAAACTCTCGCATGTATTCCAGGGATTCACCGAGGAATGGAGGGTGTAAGTTGCGCCGGATTTTAATAAACGGCTCGCGCGGGGGTAACGGAGAAAGTTTCTTTTCGGCCTCTTGTCGGAAGTACTCTAGACGAGCTCTCGTTTCCCCAGGTCGGAGAAGGATATTAATACGTTTCTCAGATTCCTCAATGGTGGTTTCGAAACCGGTAGCTGCTACTTTCTTCCTTTCGGCTAACTCGGTCATGATAGTCGGGGTTGGCCGTTCGCTAATGTCTTCCACGGCCTTCTTTGGTTGCCACTGGTTGGCCGGACTGGCCTGCGCTTCTCGTCGCCGAGCCATGCAATCTATCCGTTGACGACGACGTTTTTGTGATTTGGACAGTGCTGTATATAAGCCAGTCGGAGAATTGTAACTGTACCAGCGTTGATCCGATGTCCTGGGTGGTTTGAAAGTTTTGCGATCGGCTGGTGAGCCCGAATTGTTGGTATTGCGCGAGTAATAATCCTCATTGTAGAAAGGTGCGTTGAAATCCAGCCGCCGCCTAACCGAGGTCTGGTCTTTCGGCCGTACTTGTAGGCCGAGTCGCTCAAACACTTGACGTCGTGGACCGTTACCAAGTCCCTTAGGTGATGTTACAAGGGCCGTGGGGGGTGTTGAAGATGTCTTCTTCCCAGGTTCAACTGATGTTTTACAATGATCACATAAAACTGTTGATTCATGAGTTCCGTCGGGACTTGATCTCGTCATAGGATTATCGACGGGTGGCCCTGATTGTTCCGCAGGTGGTGCATTCGAAAACAAATCAAGCTTTAGTCTTGTTCGACCATTCCGTTGATGGATATGCTGTATCGGGACGTATTCGGCCTTCCCTTTGTTTTTAGGGATATGAGCATCTACCATACCAATCGTTGTTGAAGGGAAAGGATTAACGTCGACCGCCATCTGCTTTTCCGGAAATTTCAACTTTCCTTTTTCAATCCAACTTTGAATTGTGTCTCGGAACACAACACAATTATTGGTTGCATGCTTATTAGAATTATGATATTTGCAGTATATCTTGCCCTTTAATTCATCGGCCTTAGGGATGGTGTGTCCCGGCCGAAGCTTGATGATTTTCGCTGCCAATAATTGATCGAAAATTGCGTCAGCTTTGGTGATATCGAAAGTGTATACTTTCGATGACTTATTTATGTCGTCGGCGGCCGAACGGGTTTTGGTGTCTTTGGAATTTACTTGAGCCAAAGCCTTGCAGACAAAGGGTTTGTCTATTATTATCTCGGCCGCATCCACACTAGCATACTGGGGGTCTTCACTTTCGGCCGATGCATAGCTAACCGTGGGATTCTTATACAACGTTCCCCGGGATGGTGACTTTGATATCTTTTCTTCTCGGAGCAGATAATCATATTGTTCAACGTGTTGAGCAAGTTCGTACATATCTCGGATATTTGCCCCCAGGAATTTCTTTTTGTACTCCACGTCTAATCCGTTGAGGGCGATCCTGACGAATTCCACTTCGGGGAGTGGTACTCGGCACTAATTCTTGGCCGATTTAAACCTTGTAAGGTACTCCATTGGAGATTCGTCGGATGCTTGAGCCATCCTAGCCAACGATGATACGGACATCTCCATCCCTGGCCGATAGAATTGTTCATGGAATTTTTCGACCAACTCTTCCCAACTCTGCACGGAGTTGGGTGAAAGATTAATGTACCAGGCGAAAGCTGAGCCTGTCAGTGAGAAGTTAAACAACCGTAATTTGTAGAAGTCGCTATTGACGTCTCCACACTGTGCTGTGAACCGAGCCACATGTTCTAATGAAGATAAAGACGATTCCCCGGCGAAGAGGCTGAAATCAGGGATCTTAAATCCTCGGGGGTATTCAAACCTTTCTACATAAGCCGGGTATGGATGGATAAATTTTGGAAACTTCGGCCCTTTCTTCAGGGCCGAGTCAATCATTCTCTGGACTTCGGTGATGTTTACGGAAGTGGCGGCTTCTCCCTGGCTTGGTCCCTCGGACCCGTTTCCTGGTCCTCTTCTTTCTAAGGGGACTGGTTGCGGCCGAGCGGACCCTCTCTCGGCTGGTATGGGCACACTCGTCGAGAGCTGCCAAGGTTGGCCGACCTGGCCATCTTCGAAGGCTTTACTAACCAGTAGTTCAAGCATTCTGGTCTGTGTATCGCTGTTACTACGTATTGCGTCTAGCAAATCATTCATCTTCTGACCAATCGACTGCTCGACCTGACGATATTGTTCATCCAGTCGTCTCCGAAGGAATGTCCTAGTTGGTGGATCGGAACCTTCCCCACCATCGTCGTCACAATCTTCCACAATCCCTTCCACAAACATTCCAGCCGTTTGATTCGGGACTGTTGGGTTGTGAGGTTGCCTGCCGAGACAGATTTCATTCTCTCGGCGTGTTACACTTGTGGCCTCGGGCGGCGCAACAATGATCGGATTTTTTGTAGAGTGCAAATCCTGCCCAAAGCCTTGCACTGGCAAGTCAGTTGTTGACTTTCCCATGGTTGTTTTCTTCTTTGTAGACCGTGTTTCAACGGGCATGAACTCCGAAGGTTTAGCACAAAGGTCCCACCGGGCGTGCCAAAATGTTGACCCTAAAAATTACAAAACCTACGTGGCGCGCATGCCGAGTAACTAGTAAGCTAACTACGTCCTTCGGTTGAATGCGGGGCGTGCCAACTCGTCGGCCGAGCTCGGCCAAGGAGTAAAATTTGTTGATGTCGCTTGGAGCGCGTCGTTGACTTCTATCTTGCGATTGCGACCGAGGAAGGAACGCTCTCGATCTCTGAGTTCTACAGCCTGAAGACAAGGCTACTAATTCTGCGGAGTTCAATAATCGTCGGAGCCCGATTCGGTCACTGTGATTATATTCGTAAGAGTATAAGCACGTCGACTCGAGACCAAACTGTACGGGCACAGGTACTCGAACGTGATGTATGTCTTGATGGTAAACGTAGTTCGGCCGTCGGAATGCCGAACCCTGAAACCTACTTGCGAGTATCCAATCATAAAATAACTCGGCGTCCTGTACGCCGAGCAATGCAATTCGTAACACCTGACTATGCCGAAAAGGCTAGCAAGGTGACCTCTGCCAATAAAGGTCCGTAAACCCTTCTCGGCCGAGACTTAGATAGATAACCGGTCGACCTCGACGCAGTGCTGTTTATCCAAACTGAAGGTGCTTCTCGGTCGGCTGATTCTGCGGCAGCAGTGCTGTTTATCCAAACTGAAGATGCTAGCCGGGTGCTCCCACAGTGCTGTTTATCCAAACTGAAGGTGTGTCGGCGGGGAAAAGAAAAGGAAAAATCTCAAGGTGTTTGAGAGGTTTTGCGCAGGGCAATTGTATGCTGATTGTGAAGGTCCTTTTCTGTTGCATGATCTCTGGTATTTATAGCACCCCATTCCTTGAAACCGATTCCGATTTGGATTGGGAGTCCCTGTCCCATTTCGATTCTAACTCGAACAAACCTACCCCCACTGGGATTCTGAATTTTCCTTCTTTTCGGGACTCTATTCCTTGCCGGTCGAGAATCCTGGTCGTACTAGGATTTCTTCGACCTTTCCTACTTATCTGGACTACTTGGGATAGGATTTGGCCGATCCTGCAAGCTTACCCGGGAGTTATTATTCGGCCCATAGTATTTACCATCACCTTGGGCCGAGTACATCTTGCTGCTCGGCCCAACAATAATATTTTGGGCCCAAACAGTATTGTAACTACCTATCATGGTGGAATAAGTAATTTTACATGATTCTAATAGTAAAATGTAGTCCTCCATCTTGGTAATGTTAAAATCCCCCAAAGCTAACACATTCAATGTCAAAAGTCTCTTGAGCAATTACTTACATAAGACAATCAATGTATAATGCTCGCGAATCATGTAACAAATACCAGCAAAAATGAAGCTTACTGTTGTAAATGACTCAACGAAAACATGCCTTGTAGTTCTCATAGCTTCATGCGAATTCAAATTCAAATTTGGATACTGATTTGTAGAAATCACGAGGAAAATTCAAAACAGAAGTAGGATAGAGTTTTTGATGAAACAATGAGATTTGATGAGTAACTTTTTATTTTTTATTTTTTATTTTAATACAAAGATATATTTTACACTAAAAAAAATGAGAGTTTTTATTTATGAAATGATGAGATTTGATATGTAACTTAAAGTTCCATGTTAATTTTGGAAGAGTCATGATAAAACATTCAACGCAATCGGTGCAATTTTGTTTTCAAATTATGGACACTTTAATTGCTCTACTTATTAGACCCTACCTATGACTGTGCAATACATTAGACCCATATCAAAACATGCGGATCATGATCCTTTCCTGAGCAAAGGGTGAGGATTCTCCTGACCAAGCCCATCGGGGCGTTGAAATTTTATCCAACAGTTAAACAGGGGGCTTCTTTAAAAGTTATAATATTGTAGCCTTTAGATAAATTTCAACGGCCTGATGGGCTTGGTCAGGAGGATCCTCACTAAGGATGGGCAAATACCCATTGGTTATGGGTAACCGCGGTTATCCGTCCATTTAAATTTAACGGTTACGATTATGGGTAATCGTTTAGATAAATAAACGGTTATGGGTATAACCATTTCCTGTGAAATTTAAATGGTTGGTTATGGATGTTACCCGCGGTTATAAATGGGTACTCATTTAACCGTTTATTTTAATATATGCAAAACTGAAAAAAAGAAAAATTTAGTTTCTAACTAAGTTTAGTATCCCGAGATATACTTGGTTATAAAGGGCCATATAATATATATATATATATATATATTTATATATTTATGCCTCACTTGAGAGAAAAATATAGTTGATCGAACGGGCTAATGTTTAATATATGTGATTGAATGTGCTAAAACATTAAAGTGTTTAACAGTTTTGTTTTGGAGTCTTTTGGAGCTTTGAACAATTCAAGATAATGATTACTTTGAGCATTTAGAAACATGTTATTATCAGATGATGCGTACCTACACACACACACACACACACACACATATATATATATATATATATATATATATATATATATATATTTAATTGGCTTCGAGTTTTCAATAAATATTTGACCTCAAAATTAGAAATCGATTAAAAGGCTTGGATCGATGAACATATGCATGATTCTTGTAATAGATTGACCGTCAAATAATTGGGAGACATCGCATATATTCATAAATAATATTGCCGTTAATATAAAAATACATGTTAAATGTACTTATAAAGGTATTTAATAGTTAGAAAAAAGAAAATTATGACAAATTTCTTTTTAATTTTCAAGTTGTTCAAAAAATAGGTAGACAGGTAAAAATAAAAAAAAAGTAAACGGGTACACGATTATGGGTAAATGGGTATGCAGTTATGAGTATAATTAACCGTTTATAAACGGTTATGAGTATGGGTATACCTGTTTATATAAATACCCAAAGGGTAAACGGTTATGCGGGTAAAAGCTTAAACGGTTATAGATAAATAACCTCGGTTACCCGTCCGTCATAACCATTACCCATCCCTAATCACAGGCTCAAACATCATATTCAAAACTTAAAAAACAACATATAAACATCCTCGCCTTGAAGAGCAGGAATTTTGTGAGGTTTCATATCACAAAACTATCCTACAACGTCATGTCGAACAAATTAGCAAACGAGCAACAAGGAATCAGCAAACAATTGAAGCCAACAGTTGAGAGCCGAGCAACGGCTCGCATTCAGAAACTCATGGATTAAAAAGCTCCACATATCAAACAAGTAGCAAGCAATTTACAGCATCAACTCTAAAATCGCGTGATTATCTATCTAACAGATACAACTTTGGGAAGGTTAAAGTTTATAAACTACCCGGAGCTCCATTTTTATCGTTTTATTCTAATGAATGTAATGCAATTTACTATGAAGTGGGTATCAATATAAATATGAAGAAAAAAAGAAGTGAAAATTTCATTTACAGACACAAGGTTCAAGGGCTCTCTTTCGCATACGGACTGGTCTCCTCTGCAACATTTGACCACACATTTGCTATCTTTTCAGCATATCCCACCTGTTAATTGTACAACAC
The DNA here is from genome assembly GCF_041283825.1 of Pyrus communis. NCBI lineage: Eukaryota > Viridiplantae > Streptophyta > Magnoliopsida > Rosales > Rosaceae > Pyrus > Pyrus communis. The sequence goes on along the minus strand of NC_142575.1, from coordinate 3,679,699 downwards.
AACTATTCGTTACATGGAAGCGAAAGCGGAAATAAAGAATGTGCAACAAAAGAGAAAGCATTCAAAGACGGACTTGCATACGACACAAGAACAATGATGCCAAAAGAATTGACATTTAAGAGTCTGTCCCAACAGCAAATCCACTCTTGGCTAAGCCACCTACTAGATATACTAAGCCTCTCTCTCACAGATGCATTCGGTCATTTACCCAAAGCATCCCTTTAGGCCTTTACAAACGAAACCATCCACTAATTCTCATTACTCATAACAAGTGGTAAACGAAATGGTGAAAAGCATGCACGAGCACATTCACAAGGAACAATTTCCAAATTCTGTTTCACATTTCTATCTAGCTGGGCCTTTCAGATTATCCATCTCATAACACCGGAATGACATCAACGAAAGAACGAAAGTAGTTTACATGCAGACTCTTATAGAGAGCTATAACCATCCTAGGTGAACAACAATGCAAGCAGTAAGTACCTGATTATGCACAAATCCCTTCAACATGTTCAAGAAGTCAGCGTGCCTCTCGTTGTCAAGTCTTTCAAGTTCACTCCTGTTATTTTCCTGCATTTCAACAAAATCAAATCATTCTAAGTTCTGGTGAGGGTACTGACAATTAAATAGAGATATTTCAACTATACAGGGAAAAACAGTATGCCTTTAGAATATTTCCAATATTATGTAAATGTCAAATATACAAATACATCCATTTGCATCAGCTGAAAGGGCATCAAAATTTCACCGGGATTAAAAAAATTGGATAGCCTTTATCACAAAGGGACAAAAACAACAGGTTTAAGAGATCAAATGGATGCAATAGTTCGTCATCTAAAACTGAAACACTGAAACAGACACATCAAAACCAAATGTAATTTATGCATATTCAAATTTCTTAGCAACAAAACATGCAATGGTGGTCTGTAACAGTACAAGATCATTTCAGGTACTGAATAACACAAAGTTTGTAAAGAAAAAGAAACTCGGTTTCCAGAAGCATATACTTCATCCTGCACATGCAACAACAACAGCATCGAAGACCTACACTACTTAAAGTTGTTCCTCATTGTGAAGAACAGGCTCGGTGGTGGTGGCTTACAAGATTAACTAGTACCCTCATACAGGTGCAAGGGTCTGGCTAGACCTCACATACATCACATCACATCACCAGACCAGAGTCATAAGCCAAAAGCAATGGCCGACAGCAACAAGAAATATGGCAATGTTGCCGCCAGGTATTGAGATACCATAATAATAAATAGGAACATTACACTACCTAGTTTTTGATAACCCATGTAAACAACCAAGTATTAGTGATCAAAATAGCCATATGACATCGTCATCAAACACCAAGTGTCATGTACTTCAAAATGTTGTGAGCTTGAATGCTATATGGTTATGCGAATGCTATAAGGTTATCACTTATCAGATTACAAACCAGAGTGAGTAAATTCCTTGAAAGGAGTGAGATTAGACACAGTTTAGGGTCAATAATGCAAAGCACACGAAGGGGACAGCTACACATAACGAGGGAGAAGCACTGGAAACAAACATGAGGACCTACGATTTAACAAAAGAAATAACTCTGCATAAAGCTAAAACATAGAGCCTCTGGGCTGCAAAAGCCTTCACAAGGTACTTACTGACATATTTAACTAGCACATATGGGAAAGATTATCCTTGGCAGTAGTACATTAAAAATAATTTGAGGAGTATAATGGCACCTTGATCCGCTCATATTCTCTGATTGCTACATTTTTAGCATCCTCGGTGACTCTTATGGTTTCATTTAACTCCTCTAGCTTGCGAATCCTTGATTTGTCACCGCCAAATATTTTATTGGATTGAACTTCAAGTTTTTCGGCTCGTGATTGCAGCGAACCCAATTCTGATAGAAGAGTCTGCACTGTCAACAGAGCACTTGACCTATCTGAGAATGCACCGTTGACAGCTAACATTAGCCCGAGATATTCATGAAATGTATCCTGCAACACACATAGTATGAACAGTCATTATTACAATTGATGGGTTTCCTTCTAAAGAAACAATGAAAAACAGCTGAAGAAAATGTACTACACACATAAACATTACTAACCAAACCAATTTCATAGTTCCAAATGCAATGAAAAACAAAAAGGGTTACAAAATTACCAAATGCTTGACGGTTTGAGCATTTAACTCCCGATAGAATCTGCTGGCTTTAACTGCAGCAGTTGCCACATTCTTCGTGTCGGCAGCCCGCACTCTCTGAGAGCTGAACAAGGCCTCCTCGTTCTCAAATTTGGTCAGCTTAATAAACGCTAGTCCTAACTCTCCCAACGTCTCTCCCATGTCTTGTTGAGCTTTAACAAGTGATTCGGCCTATAAATCAAAGCAATTAATCACTTTAAACTGAAACATACACACACAGACAACACAGATATGTTCACTTCAGTACACATTACCTGCTGAGATGCATTGCTGAGCTGTTGCTCCAGTTCGTTCATCTTCACTTTCTTTTCTAAAAACTCCTTATCCTCCTCCCCCACCAGCGGCCTTGAAGCCCCCCAATCATTAGCTACAGACTGCTTCAACTCCTTGAACAACCTCAACAAATCCCTGCCGCCTTTCGCAGGCTGAACCACCTCGTGAGGCGCCAGTACCGCCCCACTCTCCCCAAACAACTGCTTAGGAAGCTTCACCGCCCCATCAAGCATCCTAGACGCCATATCAGTGGTTAATGCCAGGGGAAGCTTCCCCTGCACCTGCAAAAACACCTTCAATTCGTCGCTTCTCTTGATCACCGGGTGCGAAGCCAATCGCCTCAAGTACTTCTCCAATGCCACTCTTCTCTGCTCCACGAACTCCTGTTTCTGCATCACCTGACTCTCCACCACGCTCTTGTCCGGCCTTGGCGGTATAAAGAACCCTCTGTACGACTCCGCCAACCGGTCCGATAACGTCACCACGTCCCGAAACCGCCGCCGGACACCGAATTCCGATCCGCCGAAATCCGGAATGTTCGTCCGAGTCTTGATCAGGTACGTGACGTATGTGTTAGCTCCCGGAACGATCGAATTCGCGCCTTCCTGCTCCTTCTGCGGATTCGATACCGTGATTTTGAGGTACTCGGAAGAGGAAGACGGAGATCGCGAGAGAGAGTACGAGCTCGAGTTGTCGGAGCTCTTGCCGGGGCTCTCGATGCCGTTGATTTCGGCGGCGGTTGCGGCATCGAAGGGGCTGAAGGCCACGTCGGTGTACGAAGGCGTATCGAGGTACGTGGAGTTATCAGGGGCCGAGCTAGGGTTTCGCAGATCGAGATACGGTGAGGGCGCGAAAAGGGGATCGGCGTCGGCTGGCGTTGTTGCGGTGGTGGTGGCGGAGACGATCTGGGAGGAGGACGGCGACGACGAGAGGGGGTGTGTCGTATCGGAGAGCGACGACATGGCGCTGCGATAATTCGAGTACGATTTATTGCCATTCAATTGACCGTAGAGGACGAGATCCTCCATTTCTTCTTTGGGCGCGTGGAGGTGGGCTTCGTCGGAGCCCCGGTTCTCAGAGCCCATCATCTCGTTCCTTCACCGGAACAAAACCGATAGGAGAAGAAGAAAAGAGTTGGAGGAGGAAGTAATTAGTCTAAGAATTGAGGGGCATTTAGGGGTTTTTGGGGAGTTGCAGAAGTGGGAAGACTTGACTGGAATTTGGCAGAGGTGGCTGGGTGGGGAAGACGATCGAATGGGGAGGATGAGGGCGAGGGAGAGACACGTGGGCATGAAGGGTGTGCTGACCGCTGAGAAAGAACGATAAATCCGTGAGCCAAAAGGACGACGGGTTTAGTTCGTTGGATTCGGGACCTTTTGAATGGGATTATGTTTTTGGGTTTGAAGTGTTGCGGAGTACTTGTTTTTACTTGAACTGGAATGTCGAATGACGACTTGCTTTGAATGGTTAGATTTAGTGGTATTGCTATATTGGTTTTTCTTCTTTTTTCGGGTTCACAAAGACATTTCAATTTTTCTGGTATTGTTATATTAGTTTTTTTTATATCTTTTGAAGTCGAGAAAACTTACAGAGATATTTCAGTTTTTTTTTTGCTACAATCGTATGATTCACTAGCGTCAGGAATTGAGCTCAAAACGTGCTTTATAAAATACATGCCTGAAATTCATCTTCAATTGCCGAGTCACATGTGTGTTTCATAACTATTAAATTGTTATTAGATGGTCTTATCCTTTTATAATCACTTTAAGATATATTACAGTCGTATCGTTTAATAGAATTCATCAACATACGCACATGGTAGCCCACCAAAATGACGACCACGGGTTCCCATTTGATCCACCGTGCATAACAATATAATAACAAAACTGCTACACTTATTATATTTTTCATACCATATTTATATTATCGCTTTAATAAAATTTCAATGTGTTGAACAAATCATTGACAAATAATAATAATTTGCCTTTTTTAAAAAGGAAAACTAATGAAAAAAACTTAAAAAATTTGAGTTTTAACGATAAGGACAAAATAAATGGTAAAGTAAATAGTTTTAAAATTGATTTTTTAATGTAAAAATATGATATTTCGTTAAAATAAACTGTCTTGCGAGCTTTTTGTTAAAATTTATTTTTTAAAATCCAAACATCCAAACGGAGTGTTGGAGAACCGGTGCTCCCGGTACTCGGATTAGGTGACTCCACTAACTCCGCATCCAAACATTCTGATTAGGTTTTCGTTGTGCGTTTCCAAAGCTTCAGAGTAGCGCGCAGAGTATCCAAACTCTCTCTCTCTCTCTTCCAACCTACAACCTCACTCACTGACCCTAAAAATCCAGACCTCCAATGGCGTCCAAGTTCGGGTTGGCCGGAGGCATACCGGAGCGCCGGGTCCGACCCATTTGGGACGCGATCGATTCTCGCCAATTCAAGAACGCTCTCAAGCTCGTCACCGCCCTCCTCTCCAAGTACCCCAATTCGCCCTACTGCTTGGTAATTTCTCGCTCGCCCTTCTTATCTGACGTCGTTTTGCTCTTTACATTTTCGTAAATCCGCTTTCTTGGCGGCCTTTTCACTTCACAGGCGCTTAAAGCTCTCGTCCTGGAGAGGATGGGGAAATCCGACGAGGCAGTGTCGGTTTGCCTGAGCGCCAAGAAGCTTCTGCACTCAAACGACTCCGTTTTGATGGACGATCTCACTCTCAGCACCTTGCAAATCGTCTTCCAACGGCTCGATCACTGTCAGTATATATATTTTCCGTTTCTTAACTGTCTTGTAGCAAACCCAGAATGCACACATTGCCGAATTTCTTGTCTTTTTGTTTGTACAACCAGTGGAAATGGCGACCAGCTGTTACGAATATGCTTGCGGGAAGTTTTCCAACAATTTGGAGCTCATGATGGGCCTCTTCAACTGCTATGTTCGCGAGTACTCATTCGTAAAGCAGCAACAGGTGTCTTTTTCTCTTCTTTCGTATGTTATCTTCGTCGTTGTATCTTTTGTTTTCGTGTAATTTATTGTTGTGTATGTTTTTATCAGACAGCTATAAAAATGTACAAGCTTGTTGGGGAGGAGAGGTTTTTGTTATGGGCAGTGTGTAGCATCCAGTTACAGGTAACACCGGCTTTCTTGTGCCCTTCTTTTGTATCGGTCAAAAGACACTCACTTTCTACTGGAATTGTCATTTTATGTTTACAAGGTCGATTCTTGATGACCGAATGGAAAAACATGAAACAATGGGAAATATGTACACTTGCTTATATTATGGGTTTTGAACCTCTGTTAGGTTTTTTGCGGCAATGGGAGCGAGAAGCTTTTAACACTAGCTGAAGGTTTGGTTAAGAAGCATGTTGCCTCCCACAGCTTGCATGAACCTGAAGGTGTGCATTGTTTTATTCACTATTTATGGTGGTCCAGGTCTATCTCGAATCGTAATTTTGTATTGGTGGACACTTCTAATTCCTGCACTAAAATCTTGTACTTGGCTTCAGCTCTTATGGTCTATGTTTCCATATTGGAACAACAAGCCAAATACGGGGATGCTTTGGAAATTCTCTCTGGAAAATTAGGATCACTTTTGATGGTTGAAGTTGACAAACTACGCATACAGGTACTTTCTAAAGCTTTCGTTTCTTGAGGCCTGCCACTAATAATCTACTGCTCGGATTTAAATCTAAATGCCTGTGTTATGTACACTCAGATGTTTCCACATGTCCTTGTCAGTTAAATAGACTTATAGTGGATGAATCTTGACACAAAACATGTTCTGTGCAAACACAAAAATATATCAAACTCAATTTGAATATGAATTTATTCTGGAAGTCGTCCACAAGCATGCTAGTGGTTTGTTGCAATGGTATCAAGCATCTTATTCTGTTTAGAGTTTTTTTGCTATTTTTCAGTACTGAGATTCACAATTCATCAGCTTATTGTTCGTTAATGTTGAAGCTTCTATGGAAAACACATTTTGTTTCCCTTTGTTCTTTGTTTCTTTTCAAGGAAGACAGACGGATACCATTGCTGTGAAATAATATATAATGCTTGTGAAAATTGGACTGCTAAACAAGTTTTGCTTTCCATAAGAATTAGTTTAATAAGGTGACTTATGAATAGATGAATAAATTAGTTTTTTTCTAAAGAAATAACTCATTTGCATACAAATGAAAGCCTTGATATAGGATATACGACTGCATATAACTATTTTACTTTGTTTGAGTCTCTTTTTTTGGGTCAAAACTTTTAAATCTTGTAGTTACTAGCTTGAATGGTTCTTTGCCACTTGTTTTATCAACTTGTCCACTTTGACTTTAAGTTGACAGGGGAGGCTTCATGCTCGGGCAGGTGACTACACTGCTGCTGCCGGCATATTTCAAAGAATCCTAGAATTATGGTATGCTTGTGAAATCTTTTTGTCATTATAAAAATAGTCTTCCAGTATTAGTATGCAAGGCAGAACTGTGAGAAATATGAACAAGACTAGTTTGTTCTTGACTGCCATCATATGGTCTATATGGTTCATATTGATGTTGTCTTTATTTAAAGTAATTGAGGGGGTTTTGATGCCCTCCTTTCAAGTTAGTGATGCTAAATTACTCTTAGCAGCATACAAGACATGCTGGGCAGTACCCTTCCCTTTTATTCGTTCTTCAAATTTCTATGCCTTCTGGATCAGTACCTTGTCCATATATTCTCTTTTAAGAAAACCTTTTCCATATATATTTCACAGTAGTATTGCTGGTATTTGGCACAATATCAGCATAGTTAACTTTTTGTAATAAGTTATTTTAGTATTTATTGCCTTTTTTTTTTCAGGGCCTTGATGTGCCTTTCTGTCATTCGGATCGCAATATTTTCATTACAGAGATTTTGACTCTTAGTGTTCTTTCTTTCATCTGGCAGTCCTGATGATTGGGATTGTTTCCTACATTACCTCGGTTGTTTGCTGGAGGATGACAGCAATTGGTGCAATATGGCCATCACAGATCCAATTCATCCTCCAAAATTCATTGAGTGCAAGATTTCAACCTTGGGAGATGAAGTGGTACAAACTTATGTTTGTTTTTCTTTTCTTGCTATTAGAGAGTTGAGTGGTTCATGTTTGTCCTTAGTTAAGTTGACCTTCTATTTCTGTGTTATATTTTTTCTGTTATGCGTATTTCTAACAGAGCCAATCTTTTGTTCAAAATTTGATTTTTACTTACTGGATTGCAGTTTAATTCTCGCATGTCAAGTGCATCAGATTTTGTAAAGAAGTTACTAGAAAATATCGGTGATAATTTTTTAAGGTCTCCATACTTGGCAAATATTGAAATTGAAAGGAGGAGGCACTTACATGGCAAAGTGGATGATGACAAGTTAATGGAGTCTCTAATCCAATACTTTATTAGGTATATTACGAATATCCCATCTTCTCTACAGTTTTCACTCTTGAGTTGGTTATTTATATATTTCTTATGTTGTTCATCGTGGCGGTTAGAAGGATGGGGTTTATTAACTTTGGAAAAATTATTAACTTCGGTGACCTAGCAGAATTATAAAGCTACAGTCATTTTGTTTTCAAATGTAGGCTTGCTGATAATGATATGTACCTTTGCCTATTGTAACCAAATTTATATAACTACAGTTTCAAATTGGTCATTTGATTTACTTTCAACCACAGGTTTGGTCACTTGGCCTGCTTCACTTCTGATGTCGAGATGTTTCTTGAAGTTTTAACCCCTGATAAGAAGGCAGAACTGCTGGGGAAGTTAAAGGAAAGCTCTGACTCCATTTCAGCTGTTCCAACAAAAATTCTTTTGCAGTCAATAACATTCTTTAAAATTCAAGAATTGATCGGAAACACGTTCAAGCTTCCTGTGGGTGGTGCGACTCTTAATCTTGTATCTGTTGAATTTCTTCAACTTCATTATATGACATGCCTAGAGAATACCTTTCACAAGTCATATCGGCAATGGTGGTATTATTTCTTTAGTTTGATGTTCTTTGAGATTGGTTATGGGCCTTAGACCAGGTTTTGGGATGATTTATGATGTGGGGTGTCTCTGTTGAGGGTTCTTTTCCCAAACTTTTTCCAGATTGCAAATAACGTGGATCTAGGGTATGCATATTATTTGACCTAGGCCGTTTGTCACATACAGTGGTCTTATTTTTGTGTGAACAGTGCTTTAACAGATGAAAAGCAGTAGATAGGAGAGGAGGGGTGATGAGATGCAGTTGTATGTTTGATGTTAGTTTAGAGGAGGGTAGGGTGTTGGCTTTCCACGGGGTATTCTTAAGCCCTTCAGTATTGGTTTTTTTTTTTCCTTGGTGGGATGCAGTTTGTAGGAGGATTTCAGTAGTGTTAATCTTTACAGGCTGTATGCACATATTTATTTTTCAGTTGGTTGGTGATGCCCAAGTCAAATGTAGTTCTTCTTGAACGTTGGCTTGGTGTCCTTTTTTCTCTATAGTTTTTGTGTATTTGTTGCATCTACCATGAGTGTGACAATAAAAACATGTTATTAAACTGTCCTTTGAGTCATACAATATTAATTTTAGCCATTCTTCTTCAGAACTTGAGGGATCTGCTGTGCAGATGGTCGAGATGTATTGTCAAAACCTTCCACTTTCGAAGGATTTGGATTCACAAGAGAGTATGCATGGGGAGGAGCTGCTCTCAATGGCATGCAATGCGTTGATTCAGGTATTTCATACATCTACAAACGTACTCTCCTGAAGTGACTTGACAAATTTCTTGGCTTGTTTTACTAAAACCAATTTTCAGTTTGTTAAGTATTTAATTCTTAATATACTCTTATTGAGGCTGGTCTCATCCACATACTCGTTTCGGTATAGTTATTCTGGCGTACAAGGAATTTCGGCTACTATTTTGAAGCAATTATGGTATTGGAGTTCGGCTTGACAATTCGAAAGTGAGGATCCCATTAGTTTTAGTATAATTATTATGGGTATTATTGTTTTAAACTTGATGTTGGGCACCATGGCATCAAGTCTACTAAATATATTGTCTTCTTTTCTTGATCTTCTGTCACATATAGCATCCTAATCACTATGGTTCCAACATGTATGTCTTTAAAACCTTGTGTATATTCAATTTCCAGTTGAACAATTGGAGCCTGAATACATATGTATGTCTTTAAAGCCTTGTGTATATTCAATTTCCAGTTGAACAATTGGAGCCTGAATACATATGTATGTCTTTAAAGCCTTGTGTGTATTCAATTTCCAGTTGAACAATTGGAGCCTGAATGCATTTTCTTAGCTTTATGGCTTAAGGTGCTTGATCAACACGAAACTTTGCTTTAGGACTTATTTCCTTGTTAATTGAATTGTGCATGGTTTTGTATCCATAGAGAAAATTTTGCTTTATTGTTTCCGTAGGAATCATTCTTCTATTTGCTTATATAACATTAGTAATTTGGTTTGTTTTGCAGATATGTATGGCAGTACAAGATATTGTTGCTGCACTTGTACTCTCACTTAGGTGCCCTTTCGTTGGCGTATGAGTGGTAAATAACAATTAATCTAACCTTGGAACTTGTTATGCTAAAAGAATACTGTCATTGTTGGTCCAGTTATACCATGCCAATCACTTGCTGATTAGTGGCTATTACTGGGCTTTATTGTTTATGTTACATTTACTAAATTTTTGTCAGTGCCTTACTTCTTTTATTCTTGTTTAGGTTCAAGTCGTTGGATGTGAAAAATATCTTGATGGAAACTGTTTCACACCATATTTTACCCCAGATGTTGTTGTCTCCCCTATGGGCAGATTTAAACGATCTGCTCAAGGATTATCTCAGGTTTATGGATGACCACTTAAGAGAATCAGCAGACCTTACATTTCTTGCCTATCGTCATAGAAATTACTCAAAAGTACGTAATGTATTTTTCATTATGCATATTATTTAACTACCTGATCTCTCTCTCTCTCTCTCTCTCTCTCTCTCTCTCTACTTAAATAAATGTTATTTTGTGAAAACCAAGACTTTTTATTATATTGAACTATTTTTCATTCCAGGTAATTGAATTTGTCCAGTTTAAAGAAAGACTGCAACACTCTAATCAGTATCTAGTGGCGAAGGTTGAAGGACCCATTCTACAGTTAAAGCAGAATGCAGATAACATTGATGATGAAGAGGTAACTTTTCTTTGCAATTTTTCGTTGAATGCACGTTCTTTCATATGATAGCTAACATGTTTATGTTTATTTCTTTTAGACTGTTCTTGAAAGCTTGAAATGTGGGGTTCACTTTGCCGAACTCTCTAATGAGATTGGATCCAAATCTTTGACCTTCAATGAAGATTTGCAGTCTCGTCCATGGTGGGCACCAACTTCAGAAAGAAACTATCTTTTAGGTCCGTATCACATGACCATATCTCCTACTTTAATTAATAGGCATTACAACTTTGCTACAAAAAATATGAGCAACAGTTGTTGCCATGTTGATACATTGCATACCTGGAATGTTTAAGTATTGGATTTACGTGACTAAGGGCAATTAATATTTCTCCAATCTTAATTCTAGTGTCTCATTCTTGTTCAATTTTTGAAGAGTAGAGCATTCGTTTCTATGTTTTATATATGTTCTGCACTCGATACTAAGGTCTTGTTTTCACTTCTGATAATAGTTTTGAGACTGACTTGAGATTTATCAATGGTGTCAGGTCCTTTTGAAGGAGTATCCTATTGTCCGAAAGAGCACTCGGTATAAAACTGTCTTGTACTGTTGTACAACTAATATGTATTTTATTGATGGTGATTTGGAGAAGTTGATTCCATGAAGTTACCCTGTGTCAATAACACCCTACTTATCTATTGAATTTTCTCATTGCCTTCTGTAATATAAATTTTTCTTCTGCTTGTACCGAATTTAGGTGAAAGAAAGGGAAGCAAATGTAAGGAGAGTTATTGAGAGGAAGTCTCTTCTTCCTCGGATGATTTATCTATCCATACAGAATGCTTCGACTTCACTCAAAGAAAATCTCGAGGCCAATGGAAACACATCAGACTCTAAGGGCCCCTCAGAACTTAAGAGTTTGCTTGAGCGCTATGCAAAAATGTTGGGGTTCACACTTAATGATGCTATAGAAGTGGTTTTGGGGGTCTCTAGTGGCCTAAAGTCGTTTGAGGTAGTACTATACTCATTTTGGCATTTTTCTCTCCTTCATATATTTGTGATGTTAAAAAAGATGAAAAACTTAAGCATAGTTTTGTGAATCTCCTTATTTATTTTGAAATTTGAAGGAAGTAAAGCCAGGAAAGTTTTATTAATCAAAAGATTTGCTTAATTCCTGCGAAGATTTGCACCCATACGTTGACGGTGTATCCGACGACATTGATTTGATAAAGTAACTTTTGTTGCAGGTCTTTGGTGCGGACTTGATTGACTGGATAAATTTTTCTGTGTTTCTGAATGCATGGAACTTGAGTTCCCATGAAATTGGTCAAGCAAATGGTGATGCGGGTCTGTCTCGAGCATGGCACTGTGTGGGTTCGCTGTTGGAGAAGTATGTTTCGGAGAAAGTTAACTCGATGGAGACTCTAATTAGCTGTCCTTGGGTTGATGTCCCAGTTCTGGTGCAGTTGGTTACAGAACCATTGGCCTGGCATGCTCTTGTAATTCAATCTTGCACTCGGTCCTCTCTTCTGTCTGGAAAAAAGAAGAAGAAAACTGGAGTTCCAGATCATTCTTTTCTGTCCCATATGCGGGATTCAGTCCAGTCTCTGCGTAATACTCTGGAAAAAGTTATGAAATGGTTAAGAGAACAGATAAACAGGCCAGAGGATGAAAGTTTGGAGACATTACTCTCCTCTTTGCAGAATAAAGGACAGAACGAAGGCCCTGGGCAAGTTTTCCATATTTTAGAAACTTATATCTCATCCGTAAATGACACAGAGATTGGTGATAGAATCTCCCGAGCATTGAAGTCTTGGAGTCCTCCTGATGTCGCACGAAAGCTGATAACGGGGAAATGTACGGTGCTGTCTGAGTTTCTACGGATCTGTGAATCCAAGCTAAAGTTGTTGCAGACATTGAAACAGCAGATAGCTCAAGTCTGAAGAATGATTGTCAAAGTTAATGTGATGTTTCATGCGCTGTTCAATTTTTCGTTATCCAGCGAGGGAAGAGATCGAAGGAGATGGACGTTTCTCTTGTCAGTAAAACTTTCCTACTGTTTTTTATTTTTTTTGCGGTTTTGTGCCGGCGGTGGTTCTGTTAGCAGTTGTGCTGTAATTTTTTTGTTGGGCAGTGTACACAGGCTTGTAACTTTAGGAATTTTTTTAGGCACAATATTTTGGACAATGTATCCTCCAATTTTTGTTGTCTGGTATTTCATCTCATAATTTGTCAAGCATTTTGTGAAATGTAGTTGATCAAAGTATTGGTTCTTTGGTTCATGTCGCTTCATGTGATTCAGAATTTATTTATTTATTTATTTTTTTTTTTTCTGTTCTGCAAGTTAGATTAATGAAGCGTATTGATGATAACAGTGACAAAATGTATTGCCGATGATAATTTAAGGCTTGAGTTTTTTTTAAAAAAGCACTTATGTTCAGAAGCAGTTCTTGTAAAAACGCTTCTATTAGGAATAAATGGAAACTTGTAATAAATAAATAAAAAGTGCTTAAAAAAAGAGTGCTTTGTAGAAAAGAAAATGTCTAAATATATTTTTTTTAATACAAAAGAACTTTTAATTTTTTTGGTCAAACATGGTTCCTAGTTACATCTCATAAGAACATTTCTAATTGGCTGGGAGCCTCCAAGACAGATCGTCTTGGTACATTGAATATCTGGACGGTGCCTGCTTCATCTCAAATCAATAAGAATTAATTAACACAGGATTAACTACTCTTCATGCGAATTAGTGCCTTGATTGATGCTTTAAACAAATACTAAACACTAAAAAACCATCAAAGAAATATTCAAAACACTTAAAATAAATACCATCAAAGAAATGGTCGTACACGTTGACAAAACACCATCGTAAGAATGGGAAAAGGATCCTCGCTTGCCGGATCCTTTTCCTAAAGATCCGGGATCTTGTAATTGTGTCCATTGATTGTACATCGTGTTATCAGAAATTATTTAAAATTTAAAACTTAAAATTCAAATATAAATAGTACTCAACGAAAACTGACCGCATGATATACGATAAATACACACGATTGCTAGATCTCTAGGATCCTTAAGAAAAGGATCCAGCAAGGATCATTTTCCATAAAAATTGTCCATACACTTTGAAAGTGTCAGCTGACTTCGCTTTTTTATTTTTTATTTTTTATTTTTTATTATTTTTTTATTTTTTATTTTTTTATTTTTTATTTTTTTAAGGGGTATAGTCAGCTATCTTCGCTTTCAAACATATTATTTTTAATCCTTTTGGTTTTCTAACAAGTCTTACTTTTCAATTGTTTGTTTTGTAGACTAATCACCCGTACGTAGAAGAGTAATTTTATACTTACTATATTTTTTATATCATATTTGTACTACCTCTCTAATATAAGTAAGGCTCACCAACATATGGGGTTCTATGATGACTGATAATTTATTACACGACATGTTAACCTGACACGAGACGACACAAAAGTAACAAGTTTCGGGTCAACCGGTTAACAATTTGGATCGTTATCGGGTTAGTAGTTAAACCCGATATCGTTTGCTGGATCAGATATTCGATGTGACAATTTCTTACACAATTCGTTGACGGATCGAGTAACTTGTTTAGAACCCGTTAAAATAACAGGTTTCACACGACATGATATGTTAAAATAACAAGTTTGACACAAAAACAACAAGCACTAACCATTTGCCAGGTCTAGTTCAATCTCCATTAGAAAAGCGGTACAAATATTGTATGAAAAATATAGTAAAACTATCATTTTTGCCCATAAATACATTTCTTAGTAAGTTTACCCGTTAAAGTATATATATTTCATCGGGTACTCGATCATAAATTATACGTAATGCAACAAAAATGATTCTTTTCTTCTTCCTCCCTACCGTATCAAACCAAAATTCAGCCCCCATTTAACAGTCCCTAGATAATTTATAGGTTTTGAAAAGCACAAGTGAAATAGCAAAAATAATTGGGTGAATGAGTCAATTTAGAATGATTCAAAATGCCTTGACTGACAAGGCATGATAGATGATGGACAAGTGGTGGTGTGATTCACTTGCCAAGGATCGAGATGATGAAGTACAAAATAAGAACGACAATAAAAATTTCTTGTTAGACAGTTTAACATATTACGTTATTAGCTTCAGTCTAAATTGAGGATATAACGAAGGGGGTGGATATGTGGCACCGCATTTTTTACATAAATTTTGACACACATTTTTATGGGGCATACCCTGTAATGTATTTGACGATTCGAACCGTCTATCTTTTAGGTCATCCCTCAAATATAGCGTATACTAAAAATCACCCACATCTGAAACCATATAACTGTTGGTTTAAGCGCTTAGTGTTTTTTTTGTAGAACAATATTTGTCAGTTTCCTTCACTACAAATGAATGTCTTAATGGGTTTGAACTTGTCTAATTTTTACAAGTATGATCTATGAATGATTTTTTTAAAAGATAGATGGTTCAGATTGTTAAAATACATTATGAAGTGAACCTCACAAAAACGTGTCAAAAATTGTGTAAAAAAATCGTACCGCAGATCCGCCACCAACAACAAAATAATACACTCGACCGTTAATAGTCAACATTTTCTGACCACGAAGCTTTTCAATTGCTCGCATCAAGTAAAGCATAACTCTCAATCCCTTCATAGATTTAGTGAAGGCTTATGACCTTAGCTCAATCCCTAATAAAATAAGGCACTAATAAGAGTCACCAAACCTTTGAGATGCTTAGCATTTTTTTAACAGTTGACTGAGGAGGGATTAGTTGTTTCTTTTGTTTGTGTCCGGTCCGTTGTGTGTGTGTTTTTTTAGGGCTTATCCGGGGGCAGTTGCTCTGGGGAAAATTAATTTTTGGTCTTCCCTTTCCCGCTTAATCCAGAAATATATAAATAGGTCTTCCCTCACAAGTCTAAGCTCACACTACCACCAACAAAGCAATGGAGGCCTCCAAACTTACCCTTCTGCTTGGCCTTCTTGCCTTCCTCACTTTCTTAGCTTCCTTCTCTGCTGCAGAAGATCACTTCCATGAATTCGTTGTACGTATTCATTCATTTCGTATAAATATAGTCGTCTTTGTATTCGCGTCCATGTTCATATTTGTGTACTCGTATTCGTAACGCCTTTGTTTTGCGCGTGGAAATTTCGAAATAGGTTGAAGCGAGGCCGGTGAGGAGGCTGTGCAGAACCCACAGCACAATCACAGTCAATGGCCAGTTCCCAGGACCAACTTTGGAAGTCAGAAATGGAGATTCCGTTGCCGTCAAAGTTACCAACATAGCAAAATACAACATCACCATCCACTGGTATACATTCATCATAATTTACAATGCGTCTGAATTTTCCGCTGCTAATAAACTAAATCGTGGTTTATATACGGTTTAATGTTTGTCTAGTGTCCGTGCCAAGTTTATGTAATGCTTACTGTTATGTATCTTTCAGGCATGGACTGAAGCAGCAGAACAATCCTTGGGCTGATGGTCCGGAATACGTCACACAGTGCCCTATCCAACCAGGAGCTACCTACACATACAGGTTCACAATCACAGACCAAGAGGGCACTTTGTGGTGGCATGCTCATAGCAGATGGCTCAGAGCCACTGTCTACGGAGCCCTCATAATCTACCCTAGATTGGGTTCTCCCTACCCCTTCCCGATGCCAAAACGTGAAGTTCCCCTTCTTCTTGGGGAATGGTTTGATCGAAACCCCCAAGATGTCATGAGTCTTGCAGCTTTCACAGGAGGAGCACCCAATGTCTCTAATGCATACACCATTAACGGCCAGCCTGGTGATCTTTACAGGTGTTCCCAAAAAGGTTTGCTAAATTCCACTTGCTTAAATATGCAAAAATAAAACGATGTATAATGTGTTGACATAAAAAAATGGCGATGCAGAAACCATTCGAATTCCAGTCGTATCGGGCGAGTCACTTCTCCTGAGAGTCATCAACTCCGCACTCAATCAAGAACTCTTCTTTACCGTTGCCAATCACCAACTGACTGTTGTGGGTGCTGACGCATCTTACACAAAACCTCTCACAACCAGAGTTATCATGATAGGCCCTGGCCAAACAACCGATGTTCTGCTTACTGCTGATCAGGGCCCTGCTCGGTACTACATGGCTGCTCGTGCCTATCAGACTGACCTGAATGTGCCCTTCGACAATACCACCACCACTGCTATCCTTGAGTACAAGAATGCTGCTTCTTCAAATCAAGGTTTAGCACCAGTATTTCCTACATTGCCAGCTTACAACGACACAGCAACTGCTACTGCATACACTGCTCAGATAAAGAGCCCATCCCAGGTCAAAGTCCCCACACAGATTGACGAGAACCTGTTTTTCACTGTGGGTTTAGGACTTTATAACTGCACAGTTCCCAACAGCCCCCGGTGTCAAGGACCAAACAACACCCGCTTTGCAGCTAGCATGAACAATGTTTCCTTTGTATTACCAAGAACCAACTCCTTAATGCAAGCTGCCTACTATGGTGTCCCCGGTGTCTTCACCACAGACTTTCCACCTGTTCCTCTTGTGCAATTCAATTATACCGGAAATGTACCCCGGGGGCTATGGTCACCTCGTCGTGGAACTAAGCTCTACAAGTTGAAGTATGGTGCTAATGTACAAATAGTGTTTCAGGACACAAGTATTGTGACTACTGACGACCATCCTATGCATCTTCATGGGTACCATTTCTACGTGATTGGATCAGGATTTGGAAACTACAACCCCAGCACAGATCCAGCGAGATTCAACCTCATTGACCCGCCACAGAGGAATACCATCGGAACAGGTCCAGGAGGATGGGTAGCTATACGATTTAAGGCTGATAATCCAGGTAACATGTTAATCTCGTATACTAAGCTTTCTTCTAACCTATATTTGTTCACTATTTTGATATCTTTCTACTTCTTGATCCAATTAGGTGTCTGGCTGATGCACTGTCACTTAGAGTCACATCTCTCCTTGGGTTTGGCTATGGCTTTTCTAGTAGAGAACGGAAACGGACCATTACAGTCTGTAATTCCTCCTCCACCAGATCTACCCCGATGCTAAATTACCAGGAGAAGACCACACCAGTAGTTGGATTTCACTATTGAAATTGCAAGACTTGCTGTTATCTTGCATTCTTAATTATTATGTATTGGTTAGGTTGAATTTGTCAGTGAGTTCCCATTGTGATTTTTTTTCCCGTAACGAGTCAAGGGTTGGACAATGCTCCAACAAAGCAGTTCAGTTGTCATGTTATGATTTGTTTCCGAATTCAAGGAAAGGAATAAAATATTTGAAACAGTTCAGATTGCATATCTTATTCATTCCGGCTTTCAGATATGAAGGAAACACAACATGAGATAAACCTAGCTTATATGTGGTGAGATGGTGCTACCGGGGAGCCGCTTGAACTAGGGAGCACGGGGTCACTTTCAACCGACGCACGTAACCATCAATAGAGACCAATTAATAAAAATCTACTAAAACGATCGAATTTGGAAAAAAAAGATAGTGAATTCGGATTTAGCACGTCGAAAAACCTAAGGAGGGACCTTAGGTTCCCCCACACGCCGTTATGGGGTGGCTGCCTGGGTTATCACACGCCACCTCACGCACCACCACGCGCCAAGATGGGTCATCGAAAAATTTGCAGGCGCTGCCGTGGACGGCGGAGTAGCGTGCACTCCATATAAGGATCCGTCCCCAAAAATTACGATTTTTTTATAATTTTAAAATGTAAAATTACGAAAATACCCTTGGAGGCAAATACGTTGACTTTTGTTGACCGCCTTATCGTGTCATGTAAGACTCTTTTCCTTGGCATATCCTCATAGTTCTCGTCACTACAAACATATGGTCTTAAACGGAACATAATTTAGAATTATAACGAATGAGTTATTAACGAACGAAGTCGAGGACAAAATGGTCATTTGACCATAAATCTGGAAGGCTCCAGATTTTGTTGGAGCATCAATTTAGTGCCACGTGTGTGGCCAAGATAGAAGGATGAGACGAGAAAGGAGGGAAATGAGAGTGATGAATGGAGGAGAGAAAGAGGAAATGAGAGAAAGGAGGAGGGACTGCCCAATCAGGGAGAAAAGGGAAAAATAGTGAACCAATGAGAAAAGAAAGAAAGGAGGGAAGGAAGATAAAAAACATGCACCGGATCCCCTTGACCTATTTCGACCTGCGACTCGACCCGATTCCTGCAGCGATTTTTGACGCCATTTCCGGCGAATCATGGGGAACCATTGGAGGTCGTGACATAGCCGGAGTTGGCTAAAAAAAAGGTGTCTGAAAATGCCCAAATGGCCACAATTTCGAAATCCAAAACACACAATGCTCCATCCCGAGGGTTTCCCTATGTTCTCAAGTGATTAACACCTAACGCTACCCTAATCAAACACTAACACACTATCTAGAGGTTCTATGAGGGCTTACCTTGGCCAAAGATGGTGGAAACTCACCAGAGAAGGGTTGCATAGTGCAGAGCAAGAAATGAGCTTAGGGGAGGTGTTTCTTTTTCAATCATGGGTCTCGCAAAGGTCATGGGGGATAACGGGGTGCTCTTATGGTTGTTAGGTGGTTGAGGGATCGGGGAGAGAGAGTGACAAAGAGATGAGAAAGGAAGAGAGTGATGAGGGAGATGGTTTAAGAGAGTTCACCGGGAAAGAAATAAGAGAAAAGAGAGAGAGAACTGGGGAACCAAAAAGTAGGGATAGGCCCCACATGCTCACCAACCAAGGGAAGAAAAGACGAAAAGCAAAACTATCTCGTAAACATAAAATTACCAAAATACCCTTAATGCATCGAATTCCATAAAATTCACGTTTTAGCCCTAAATTCAACTCCTCATATGCCCACACGTTCCTAATGACGAGTACTACAAGGATACGCCAAGGAAACGAATCTCACGTGACACAACAAGGCGGTCAACAAAAGTCAACATTTTTCACCTTTGATGATATTTTCGTAAATTCACACATTCAAAATTATAAAAGTCATAAAATTAGGGACAAGTTATTACATGTATAATGTGTTTGCATATACCTGCATGCGGTTGTCACTAGGGGTGGGTTTGGAAAAATCAAATACCGAATCGAAACCGAAAAAATCCAAACTAAAAAAAAAAAAATCGAACCGAAGTAAAAAAACAGAACCGAACCGAAAGTTATTGTTTTGGTTTCAGTTTAGGTGATTCAAAAACCAAACCACCGAATTAAATATAATTAAGTTTATTTATTTTTTTTAATATTTGAGTGTTTATATTCCAAACCCAATTTAAGTTTACACCCAAGTTTTAAGATTTTGTTTTAGACCAACCATCAACCCATAATCCAAGTCATATTTCTTGTTCCCACCCAACCTTTTTCTTTCTTCCATTTTTTTCTCCCCATCCGACCCTCTGCTTTCTTTCCTTTTTTTTCTCCCCACCCGACCCTCCCTGTATCTTCTTTCTCTTTGTTTCTTTTTGCATCTTCTTTCTCTTTGTCTTTTTTTCTTCCTTTACTTTCTTCAAAATGGAAAAAACGGTAAGCAAAATTGTAGAGCATATTCCAATTTTCAAATTTAAAAAATAAAAAAAAAAAAAAAAGGTTTTATAAAAAAACCAAACTGAATCGAAACGAAATCGAGCTGAAAAAAACCAAACCAAAATTAAACCTAATCGAATAAAACCAGAAAAAAATTAAACCAAACCGAAATTTCGGTTTGGTTTCGGTTTTGGCAAAAAACCTAACCGATTGAAACCGAACCCACCTTTAGTTGTCACTGCTCTGGAGGGCAGTAATGACACACGCAACCCTGATATCCTTCATATACTAGGGTAGGCACGTGCTAGCAGACACCCGAAGGTGACGAAGCTATACTAACATGCATGAGAACAAAGAATATAAATAAAATATATAAATTTAAATATAAAGAATATGCAATTGAGGAACATGTTCAGAGCATACAACTAATCTAGGACACTACAAGAAATAATAAAATTGCATGAACAAGGGATAGGTCATGCACCAAGAGGATTTGAAGATGTCGATGCGAGAGTGTCTTGACGCTGAGATTGTACGTCTCGATTATAAGTCATGAGGGGGCACAAAACAAAACATTAAAGGGTTTTGGGTCAGTCAATTGGGCCGACGCCGAGTCCCAAAGGCCGGGTTGGGGTTGGGTTTTTAGGCTTGGCCCGTTTCTCGCTGGGGATTAAGACCAGAGCCTTCATAGCTACAGTTGACAACAAACCAACTCCCTAGGGCACGATCTAAGTATCAAAACGAAGAGTGAGACGAGGGGAAAATTACCATACCTGAAACTCACCATGAAGTGGCTGGAGTCGGCCGGGTTTTGACTCAAAAGCCCCAGGGTTTGCCGGAGTTGGGTTTTCTTCTTTTTCCTCGTCGGGAGGTTGATGAGGTGGTAGAGGGTGGTGGTGCACGGTGTCGTCTCCATCGTCGTTTAACTCTAAAAGGGTGTATGTGTGGGTGTTAGTAGTTCAGGGAGAGGGAGAAATATATGTGAGAGGGAGATAAAAGTGATTGTGAGCTAAGAGAGAGTAATGCGGGGAGAATAGAGGAAAAAGATGGGGGTTAGGGGAGTTGCCACGTGGCAGCCAGAGAAAGGATAAGAGTTAAAAGGAATCCAAAACAGGAGATCCGAATTGGGTAAGGAATAAGGGCATAAATGTAATTTCATATTTCTTGTAAAAAAAATGAAAAGTACAATTCTTTTGGGTGTAGGGTTTCACAATCTACCCCCTTTAAAAAAATTTCATCCTCAAAATTCTAATCTCAAATAAACAAATACGAATACTGACTCCTTATGTGTTCTTCTAATTCCCGTGTCGCTTCCTCGACTGCATGATTCCTCCACAACACTTTCACTAATGGGATGACTTTGTTCCTCAGTGTTTTATCCTGTCGATCGATGATCGCCACGGATTCCTCAACATAGCTTACATCCTGACTGAGCTCTAATGGTTCTGGCTGAATGACATGGGAGGGATTCGGTACATACTTTCGAAGCATGGAGACATGGAAAATGTCGTGAATCTACGACAATTCTGGTGGTAGCTCTAATTTGTAAGCAACTGCACCAATCCTCTATGTGACCTGGTAGGGGCCAACATATCGAGGACTTAGCTTGCCTTGCTTACCAAAATGAACCACACCCTTCCTGGGTGACAACTTCAGAAAGACAAAGTCTCCAATCTCATACTCACGATCCCTGGAATGTCGATCAACGATGTTCTTTTGCCGATCTTGTGCCGTTTTCAGATTCCTCTTAATCAACTGGATGTTAGTGTTAGTGGTGTCAACAATTTTTGGTCCCACTAACACTTATTCATCAACCTCTGTCCAACATAACGGTGTCCAGCACGCTTTCCTGTACAGTGCCTCGAAAGGTGCCAAGTCGATACTGGAATAATAGTTGTTGTTGTAGGCAAATCGATCAATGGCAAGTTGATATCCCAACTACCCTTCCATTGAAGAATAGACACTCTCAACATGTCCTCCAAAGTTTAAATCATCCTTTCAGATTGACCATCGGTTTATGGATGATAAACAATGTTATACAACAGCTGAGTATTAATGGCATTATGGAACACTCTCCAAAACCTGGAGGTGAATCTTGGATCTCTGTCCAAGACAATGGTGATAGGTACACCGTGGAGTTTAACAATATTATCGATGAACAACTTTGCCAACTTCTCAAGTGTGTAGGCTTGTCGAACAGGTAAGAAGTGAGTAGTCTTGGTAAGTCGATCCACAATCACCCAAATGCCATAAAACCTCGATTGTGTCATCGGCAAACCACCTCCTCTGCCTCAAATTCAGCTCATGCTAGGTGAAAACATACTTTAAACTCTTATGATGCGGCACAAGTAATGTCGCCAGATTTTTAGAGCAATGACCACTGCTCCGAGTTCCAGATCATGAGTGGGGTAGTTTCTCTCGTGATTCTTGAGCTGCCTGGAAGCATATGTGATGACTTTCCTATGCTGCATCAGAACACAACCCAATCCTGATAAGGATCTATCACTGTAGATTTCAAACTCACCGCCATCGTCTGGAAGAGCAAGGATGAGGGCGTGAGTAAGACATTGTGTTGAGCTCCTGAAAACTCCGTTCACAATTCTCATCCCATTCAAATTTGACCCCCTTCTGGGTCAACTTAGTAAGAGGCAGAGCGATAGCTGAGAAGTCCTGTACAAAACGTCTATAATAGCCAGCTAGTCCCAGAAAGCTCCTCACTTCCGTAACATTCCTCAGTTGCTCCCATGTAGACACTGCCGAAATTTTTTGAAGATCCACACTAATTCCCTTAGCAGAAACCACATGTCTGAGGAAGCTGATCTGGTCTAGCCAAAACTAACACTTACTGAACTTTGCATACAAATGGTTCTTCCTCAACCTTTCCAACACCAACTTCAAATGTTTCATGTGCTCAACATTACTCTTAAAGTATATCAAGATGTAATCAATGAATACAATTACAAACCGGTCAAGATACCGTCTGAAAACTCTATTCATCAAATTCATGAATGTTGCAGGTGCGTTGGATAATCCAAAAGGCATAACACGGAACTCATAGTGCCTATACCAAGTATGGAAAGTAGTATTCGGCACCTCTTTGTTTCGGATCAGTAGCTGGTGATAACCCGAACGAAGATCAATCTTAGAGAACACCTGAGCACCCCTTAGTTGGTCAAACAAATCATCAATCCTGGGTAGGGGATAACGGTTCTTCACTATCACCCGGTTAAGCTGCATTTAGTCGATGCAAAGTCTCATCAACCCATCATTTTTTCTGACAAAGAGTACAAGAATGTCCCAGGGTGACATGTTATGCTAGATGTAACATTTATCCACAAGCTCCTGAAGTTGAATCTTCAAGTCCCTTAACTTTTCCGGTGCCATTTGGTAAGGTACCAAGGAGATAGGGTTGGTACTTGGAAGTAAATCAATAGTAAATTCAATTTCCCTTATAGGTGGTAACCCTGGCAAGCCCTCAGGAAAAACATCGGTGAATTCATTCACCACTGGCATATCTTCTGCACACAGAAAGGGTTAATCCTGTGTGACAACGTGAGCTAAGAATTCCTCACAACCCTTCTGCAGTAACTTTGTCGTCTGGATGGCAGAAATGATATTATTCTGAAGGATTCGTCGCTCACCCTGAAACGTGATCAATGGTCATCCAAGCCGATCAAAGGTCACAAATTTCTCCCTACATCCGACATAGACATTGTGCCTAAATAACCAATCCATTCCCGGAATGACGTTGAACTCCACAAGTTTGAAGGGAATCAAATTGGCTTCCATAAGTTCCCTTTCAACAATTACTGGGCAATCCCTATACTCGCATTCTGCATAGAATAGGTCTCCATATGGCACTTGTATAAACATATCATATCCAAGTGGGGTAGGTTGCTGGTTCACCATCTGTGCAAATTGTCGAGATTTGAAAGAGTAAGTAGCACCTGGATCAATCAGAACACGAGACTAATTACCAAAAATAAGTAACGTACTAGTAATGACTCTAGGATCCTACTACGCCTCCTGCTGAGTCATGGCGTTGATACGCCCATGAGCCTGATGTTCCAATCCATTGTTACGGCCGTCACGAGTCCTAGGACCCTGGTTGTTACGGCCCGCTCTGTTCCCCTAAGCACGACTGCTCGAAGCTACTCTTATAATAGGAAAACTGATGGAAATGAGTTGAATACAAATGAGACTTTTATAATAGGAAAACTAATGGAAATGAATTGAATACATGATGGAGAATACATTAAGCAATAGATCTATTAATTCAGAGAACAAACAAAGAGTCTCGGGCAAGATTTCACCTTGTTTGGCAAGGTTGAACTTCTTGTAGTTACTTTTCTTTGAGATTACAGGGTTTATACGCTAAAAAGGGATGGATGGTAAACAAGTTTGCACAAGGGAATCGATACTAGGCCACCAAGGGAGGTAGCAGAGCTTTAAACTAGACAAAAGATGGCCTTTGTAAGGAATAATCCTGAAAAGATTGAGATCTGGGTTGATAACAATGTTTGGATGCAAATCTGGCTTGAGAGCAGAGTTTGTATGTTTGTTTGTTTGATTGGTTGAGTGTCCTTATCTCTGGGACCTCTTCTTCCTTTTATAGGCAAATTAGCCCGTTTGCTGTAGCTTTGTTCTTACCCGAAAGCAATTGGAGGGTAGTGAGTCATCAACTTTTTACTTGTATCTTTGACCTTCAATGAAGATTTGCAGTCTCGTCCATGGTGGGCACCAACTTTAGAAAGAAACTATCATTTAGGTCAGTATCACATGGATCATATCTCCTACTTCAATTTTTAGTCAGTAAAACTTGCTACAAAAATTATGAGCAACAATTGTTGGCATGTTGATACATTGCATAATGCATAACTGGAATGTACTAGTGTTGGATTCACAGAACTAAGGGCAATCATTATTTCTCCAATCGTAAGTGTCTGGTTCTTGTTCAATTTTTGAAGAGGAGAGCATTCATTTCTATTTTTTTATACATGTTCTTGCACACCATACCATGGTCTTGTTTTGTTTTGTGCCTCTTTTTCGCCTCTGCTAATAGTTTCTAGAACTGATTCGAGACTTATCAATGGTGTCAGGTCCTTTTGAAGGAGTATCCTATTGTCCGAAAGAAAACTCGGTATGAAACTGTCTTGCACTGTTGTACAACTAATATGTATTTTATTGATGGTGACTTGGAGAATTTGATTCCATGAAGTTACCCTGTGTCAATAACACCCTACTTATCTATTTGAATTTTCTCATTTCCTTCTGTAATATAAATTTTATTCTGCTTGTACCAAATTTAGGTGAAAGAAAGGGAAGCAATGTTAGGTTCTCTAAGCAGAGATTTCACAAGTTTGGTGACATAATCATCTTTTTACTTGTACTTGCATATATAAACAATCAAAAAACATTACAGGAACTTGTAATTAGGAATTAGGCAACAAGATATTGAGGCAACCATGAACCAAGAAATCAAAATGTCATAAATAAATGCCTCAAAATAATAAATGAAACCATCATTAACCAAGGCAGCCATGAAGTAGGGAATTAGATGCTGTCATGAATCAAGGCAACAATCACCGATGCTAACATTAGGGGCTAGGTTGAGGCAATTTTCTTCCCCGTACAGCAAATATTCCCAGTAAATGATATAGGTATAAATGTTAAGATAATTAAGTTTGAATCCAAGTAGACTAACCTGGCTCTGATACCAGATGTAGGAACTATAAATTGTTAGTCTTCAACAAGGATCACAAACAACATATCTTACATATAACATTACAAGAGCTGGCATTAAAAAAAAAAAAATCGACCATACCTGAGAACCCATCTGTCCAGCAACAAAGACAGCAGCAACACCAACTGAAAGACCTGGTGCAGGCTATGTTTACTGGTAACACATAAGAATTCTTCTACTCACTCAAGACCTTATGTTCCAATGGTGATAGAACCCTGATTACAGAACGTTTTCTTTGTGAGCAGGGAATCCCTTATTATATCGAACTGAACTTCTCCAACTTCCATCTATCATGACGATTGGATAGCAACTGCTATGAACTGCAGCAATCACGTCCCATATCCCTTAATTCTAGGAGATCGGTTATTGACATAGCCATGACTCCTAATTGGTTTAAACCCACGTTTAGATATCCTTATCATGATATGTATAAGTTCAAAACCTAACAAGCAAATGTAAGGAGACTTATCGAGAGGAAGTCTCTTCTTAGTCGGATGATTTATCTATCCACACAGAACGCTTCTAATCACTGAAAGAAAATCTCGAGGCCAATGGAACAACAGCTGACCCCAAAGTCCCCTCAGAACTTAAGAGTTTGCTTGAGCGCTATGCAAAAATGTTGGGATTCACACTTGATGATGCTACGGTTTTGGGGGTCTCTAGTGGCCTAAAGTCATTTGAGGTAGTATTGCACCACCAGTTTTAATCTGTACTCATTTTGGCATTATTCTCTCCATATATTTGTGATGTTAAAAGAAAAATGAAAAACTAGAACTTTTGTGAATCCCCTTATTTATTTTGAAATTTGAAAGAAGTAAAGCCAGAAAAGTTTATTAATCAAAAGATTTGCTTAATTCCTGCGAAGATTTGTACCCACTTGGATATGGGTGAGAGCACCCATAACTTGACGGTGTATCAGACGACTTTGATTGACTGGATAAATTAACAGGTCTTTGGTGCGGACTTGATTGACTGGATAAATTAACTTGTTTTTTTTTTTTCGCGGTTTTGTGCCGGCAGTGGTTCTGTTAGCGGTTGTGCTGTAATTTTCTTGTTGGGCAGTGTACACAGGCTTGTAACTTTAGTAATTTTTATAGGCACAAAATTTTGGACTTCCAAGTTTTGTTTTCTGTTATTTCATCTCATAATTTGTCAAGCATTTTGTGAAATGTAGTTGATCAAAGTATTGGTTCTTTCGTTCATGTCGCTTCATGTGATTTAGAGTCTTATTTGTTTTTTTGTGATTGTGAGTCAGATTAATGAAGCGTATTGATGATAAAAGTGACAAAATGTATTGCCAGTGATAATTTAGGGCTCGTCTGAAGTTGTTTTTTTTCAAAAGACAATTATAGTTAGAAGTAGTAAAAACACTTCTATTAGGAATAAATGGAAAGTTTTAATAAAAAAAAACAAGTGCTTTCTAGAAAAGCACCAGGTGTTTTTTTTTTTTTTTTTTTTTTAATTCAAAAGCACTTTTAACCATTTTTGTCAAACATAGTTCTAAGCATTTTTGGTGATATTAAAATAGTTGAAAGTGTTTTTTGTGAAATGTTTTTTAACCCAATACTTAGTAAAAATACAAGTAAACTTTAGAAAAACACTTGAACTGCTTCATACAAGAAGCATATAACTAGCTTCTTGTAAGAAGCACAAAACTAGTGTTTCTTGCAAAGAGCACTTTAAGTGGTTTTGGAATTCAGAAATATTTTTTCTAAAAGAGTTTTCTATCATTTTATAAACACTTCTAAACGATTCCATAAAAACGCATTGGTGATTTGAAAGCATTTTTGCTTATTTTTCCGTACACGTGCTTAGTTTAGTGGACTCAGTCTAAACTTTTGTACAGACCGTGAGTTCAAATCCATGAACAACGGTCAAACAACAATATGAGTAGCTCGTGTGACATGGGGAGGATGCGTGTTTGATTGTTTTGTCATGTCCCGGTCTAGGTTTAAGATTAGGAACCAAAAAATTATGAAATATGATATGATTTCTCCAAAGTTGGTTGGCAGACTACCTAAATTCCTAATTACATCTCGTAAGAACATTTCTAATTGGCTGGGAGCCTCCAAGACAGATCTTCTTGATACATTGAAAATCTGGACAGTACCTGCTTCATCTCAAATCAATAAGAATTAACTAACACAAGATTAACTACTCTTCATGCGAATTAGTGCCTTGATTGATGTTTTAAACAAATACTACACTTTGAAAAAAAAAACCATCAAAGAAATATTCAAACACTTTTGAAAAATAACTACCATCACAGAAATACTCGTACACCTTGACAAAAAGCCATCATAGAAATGTTCATACACTTTGGAAGTGTCAACTGACTTCGCTTTCGAACATATTATTTTTAATCCTTTTGGTTTGCTAACAAGTCTTACTTTTCAATCGTTTGTTTTGTAGACTAATCACTCATAGAAGAGTAATTCTATACTTACTATATTTTTTATACCACATTTGTACTACCTCTTAATATAAGTAGAGCCCACCCAGAGCCGGCCCAGGCCCAGTGCGGGCAGGACGACTGTCCGAGGCCCAAAATTATTAGGGTGGTATATTTGTATATGTTTTCATAAGAGTATAAATTTATAAAATTTGGTTCAATGACAAAGAAGTTCAACTAGAACCGGTGGTTTTGTTATTTGAAATTAGTCTTGGGTTCAAAACACAATGTGTGTTTATTTGTTTTTCAATTTTTACAAATTTCGTTTCATAAGAGTATAAATATATAAAATTTGGCTAAATAATCAAGAAGTTTAATAGAATCAATGGTTTTTGTTGTTTAAAATTAACGAGAGGTCCTAAGTTTGAAATGCTAAATGCATGTTTATTCTTTTCAATTTTTACAAATTTTTGTTCGGTTGTTAATTTATTTTTAATTAATAGCTAGTAACTATGTGGGTTGTTCTTTCTAAACATTTGTTCCTAATCTTCCACAAAGAGCAATGCATTGACCAAATTTTTAGACCAAATTTGCAAATCATATAACGTGTCATCAAAAAATTTAATTTAGTACCAATTTATTACTTATACATATCAATTAAAGACTCAAAAATATCATTATTTTTTTAGTCTCATATTGACAAGGTTAGTAAATAAGAAAAAACACCTCACGATTTATACAAAAACACTTTAAAAGTTCAGATGGAAAACAAAACTCATATCTATCTACTTGTAAACCCAGAGTTTTTTTGTTCCTTCTCATGATACAAAATAAATTAGTTTTTCCTTGTTTCTAAATTATTAAATTTGAAGTATTTTTCAAAGTATATTTTATCGATGTCTTACGTGTGAAAACAAATAATTTTCTTATATAAAGTGAGGGCACATTTTTTTACGTCACCCCGGGCCTCAAAAATCTCTAGACCGGCCCTGGGCTCACCAACACATGGAATTTTATGATGATTGACAATTTATTGCATGACACGTTAACCTAACACGAAAAGACACAATTGTAACAGGTTTCGGGTCAATGCGTTAACGATTCAGGTTGTTATCGGGTTACTAGTTAAGAACCCGATATCCACTTGACAATTTCTTGCACGATGCGTTGACAAATCGGGTCACTTGTTTAGAACCCGTTACGATAACGGGTTTGACACGACATGATCCTTTAAGATAACAAATTTGACACGAAAACGACAAACACTAACTGTTTGCCAGGTCTAGTCCAATCTCTATTAGAAAAGTGTCACAAATTTTGTATAAAAGATAGAGTAAAAATAGCATTTTTGCCCGTAATTCCATCTCCTAGTAAGTTTGCCCGTTGGAGTATATATTTCGTTTGAGCACTCGATCGTAGATTATACATAAACGAGTTAATCGGTTTTCAATATGACCAAGTCGTTAGAAACCCTAATTATTCAAGATGGTGGAGGTGATGATAGGAGCAAGAAACTTGCTACTTCCATAGACGGACCCTCCTCCTCTTCCTAGGGTGGAAGTTTCTTGTATCAAATTCATAACGGAAAAACTAAACTAATGCAACAAAAATTATTCTTTTCTTCTTCTTCCTCCCTACCAAATCAAACCAAAATTCAACCCCCCATTTAACTGTCCCTATATAATATATAGGTTTTGAAAAGCAAAGGTGAAATAGCAAAAAAAATTGGGTGAATGAGTCAATTTAGAATGCTTCAAAATGTCTTGGCTCACAAGGCATGATAGATGATGGACAAGTGGTTGTGTGATTCACTTGCCACGGAGGGATACGATGAAGTATGAAATAGGAACGACAATAAAAATTTCTTACATTGCTGGACCGTCTAACATGTTACATTGTTTGCACCGGTCTAAATTGAGAATATAACAAAGGGGGAGAATTTGCGGCATCATTTTTTTTACACAACTGGACACGTTTTTGTGAAGTCCATTCCTTACTGTATTTTGACGATTTGAACCGTCTATCTTTTAGGTCTTCCCTCAAATATCGCATCTACTAAAAATCACCCACATCTAAAACCATGTAATTGTTGGATTAAGCGTTTAGTGCTTTTTGTAGAACAATATTCGAATGTTTCCTTCACTACAAATGAATGTTTTAATGATATTGAACTTGTCTAATTTTTTACAAGCATGACCTGTGAATGATGCTCTAAAAGATAGCCGATTCAGATCATTAAAATATATTACAGAGTGAACCCCACTAAAACGCATAAAAATTTATGTAAAAAAAATGATGTCACAGATCCGCCCCCAATAACAAAATAGTACACTCGACCGTCAATAATTAACATTTTCCGACCACGGAGCTTTTCAATTGCTCGCATCAAGTAAAGCATAACTCTCAATCCCTTCATAGATTTGGTCATGGCTTATGACCTTAAGCTCAATCCCTAATAAATCAAGGCACTAATAAGAATCACCAAACCTTTGAGATGCTAAACATTTGTTAACACTGGACCGAGGAGGGCATAGTGGGTGAACCAAATCCCCTTTTTGGGTGGACTAATATGTCCTAAAAGATCTTCAGTGTCCAATGTTGACCTAGAAACCTAATTTACATGGGTAATTTCTCAAAATATTAAATTAAATTAAAATTAATATTTGTTCTTCCCTTTCCCGCTTAATCCAGAAATATATAAATAGGTCCTCCCTCACAAGTCTAAGTTCACACTATCACCAGCAAAGCAATGGAGGCCTCCAAACTTACCCTTCTGCTTGGCCTTCTTGCCTTCCTCACTTCCTTAGCTTCCTTCACAGCTGCAGAATTTCACTTCCATGAATTCATCGTACGTATTCATTCATTTCGTATGCATACAGTAGTCTTCGTATTCGCGTTCATGTTCATATTTGTGTATTCGTATTCATAACACCTGTGTTTTGTGCGTGGAAATTTCGAAATAGGTTGAAGCGAGGCCGGTGAGGAGGCTGTGCAGAACCCACAGCACAATCACAGTCAATGGCCAGTTCCCAGGTCCAACTTTGGAAGTCAGAAATGGAGATTCCGTTGCCGTCACAGTTACCAACAGAGCAAGATACGTCACCATCCACTGGTATTCATTCATCATAATTTACGATGCTTCTGAATATTCCGCTGCTAATAAACTAAATCGTGGTTTATATACGGTTTAATGTTTGTCTAGTATCCGTACCAAGTTTATGTACTGCTTATTGTTCTGTATCTTTCAGGCATGGACTGAGGCAGCTGAACAATCCATGGGCAGATGGTCCGGAATACGTCACACAGTGCCCTATCCAACCAGGAGCTACCTACACATACAGGTTCACAATCATAGACCAAGAGGGCACTTTGTGGTGGCATGCTCACAGCAGATGGCTCAGAGCCACTGTCTATGGAGCCCTCATAATCTACCCTAGATTGGGTGTTCCCTACCCCTTCCCAATGCCAAAACGAGAAGTTCCCATTCTTCTTGGGGAATGGTTTGATCGAGACCCCCAAGATGTCATGAGGCTTGCGGCTTTCACAGGAGGAGCACCAAATGTCTCCGATGCATACACCATTAATGGCCAGCCTGGTGATCTTTACAGATGTTCCAGAAAAGGTTTGCTAAATTCCACTTGCTTAAATATGCAAAATAAAACGATGCATAATGCGTTGACATAAAAAAAAAATGGCGATGCAGAAACCATTCGAATTCCAGTCGTATCAGGCGAGTCACTTCTCCTGAGAATCATCAACTCTGCACTCAATCAAGAACTCTTCTTTACCGTTGCCAACCACCAACTGACTGTTGTGGGCGCTGACGCATCTTACACAAAACCTTTCGCAACCAGAGTTATCATGTTAGGCCCTGGCCAAACAACCGATGCTCTGCTTACTGCTGATCAGCGCCCTGCTCGGTACTACATGGCTGCTCGTGCTTATCAGACTGCCCAGAATGCGCCCTTCGACAATACCACCACCACTGCTATCCTTGAGTACAAGAATGCTGCTTCTTCAAATCAAGGTTTAGCACCAGTATTTCCTACATTGCCAGCTTACAATGACACAGCAACTGCTACTGCATACACTGCCCAGGTAAAGAGCCCATCCCAGGTCAGAGTCCCCACGCAGATTGACGAGTACCTGTTTTTCACTGTGGGTTTAGGACTTTATAACTGCACAGTTCCCAACAGCCCTCGATGTCAAGGACCAAACAACACCCGCTTTGCAGCTAGCATGAACAATGTTTCCTTTGTATTACCAAGAACTAACTCCTTAATGCAAGCTGCCTACTATGGTGTACCCGGTGTCTTCACCACAGACTTTCCACCTATTCCTCCTGTGCAATTCAATTATACTGGAAATGTGCCCCGGGGGCTATGGTCACCTCGTCGTGGAACTAAGCTCTACAGGTTGAAGTATGGTGCTAATGTACAAATAGTGCTTCAGGACACAAATATTGTGACTATTGAGGAGCATCCTATGCATCTTCATGGGTACCATTTCTACGTGATTGGATCAGGATTTGGAAACTACAACCCCAGCACAGATCCAGCAAGATTCAACCTCTTTGACCCGCCACAGAGAAATACTATCGGAACACCTCCAGGGGGATGGGTAGCTATACGATTTAAGGCTGATAATCCAGGTAACATGCTAATCTCGTATCCTAAGCTTTCGTCTAACCTATATTTGTTCACTATTTTGATATCTTTCTACTTCTTGACCAAATTAGGTGTCTGGCTGATGCACTGTCACTTAGATTCACATCTCTTCCTGGGTTTGGCTATGGCTTTTCTAGTCGAGAACGGAATCGAACCATTACAATCTGTAATTCCCCCTCCACCAGATCTACCCCGATGCTAAATTACCAGCAGAAGATGGCACTCGCAGTTGGATTTCACTATTGAAATTGCAAGATTTGCTGTTATCTTGCATTCTTAGATTTATTATGTATTGGTAAGGTTGAATTTGTCAGTGAGTTCCCACTGTGATTTCTTTTCCCGTATGGAGTCAAGAGTTGGACAATGCTCCAACAAAGCAGTAAAGTTGTCATGTTATGATTTGATTCCGAATTCAAGGAAAGGAATATAAGATTTGAAACAGTTCAGATTGCGTATCTTATTCATTCCGGCTTTCAGATGATGAGTTGATAGCTCAAAATATGAAGGAAACACATCATGAGATCAACCTAGCTTCTATGTGGTGAGATGGTGCTAACTTCCCCATAAGGTGCACCATGCAGTCT
Organism: Pyrus communis; assembly: GCF_041283825.1. Classification (NCBI taxonomy): domain Eukaryota; kingdom Viridiplantae; phylum Streptophyta; class Magnoliopsida; order Rosales; family Rosaceae; genus Pyrus; species Pyrus communis. The sequence goes on along the minus strand of NC_142575.1, from coordinate 3,646,170 downwards.
GCATAAAACCGTTCTAGAAATAAACTACGGCAACTCTTATGGTGAACAAGCTCCAGGAATGACGAGATATTAGTGTAAATGACGGTACACCTACTTCTCAGGGAGACTAGAACCAAAACAACAATATAAACAAGATTACAGTAACTACTAACAACACAGTAAATGATAGTTTATGGATTATCAACATGTGTCAGCATAAAGTTCACTAAAGTTACGTATGTTGGTTCAAACCACTCACCAATCAGGCAACAAACTTCAGACATCGAGTATCATTGTGTATATTCTGGCAATGACCAGAGCAGAAGCGCACCCCACACCTCACACATGTGTAGGTGGCAGCAGAACCACAAACAGTGCAGAAATGGAGGCGGGAGGTGGAGCTTGGTGGTCCCACTGCTGCCTTCAAATAGGAAGGAACATAAGGAGGCAAGAAGTCGAGATTTGCCTTGTTTCCATGAGAAAAATTATATAAGGAAAGACACGGTCCTAAAAGAATACATGCAGAAAAATCCCTGTTACCTCATGTACAAGCTCCAGGAATGTTCTTGGGGCCTTCTTGGCCTCGAGAGCTTTTGCCTGCCGGGTTTTACGCTTGGTGCCCTTAGACTGCTTCTTTGTTATAAACACTGCAGCAGCAGTTCAAATTGTTATTTCTTTTCCTTCATACCATGCCTAAACAAGAATTCTTGAACAGCGAACAACCAGAGCTATTTCTCGCTACATCAAAAAATTTCCATTAATGAAAGATGTAAATCCATTGGAAAATAAAATATACGCATGTTGGATGATAATTGCAGGAGGAATTTCCCAAACGTTTAGTTATTACTTTAACCAAATTCGACTGGAACGGAAAAACAATATCCCTCTAAGACTTAGACTACCTAAGCTACAATTGCCTTCGATAGACAACTTACTGAAATAACTTCAAGTGATGAGAGAGAGGGAAAGAGAGGTTGATCAGAATATCTTCCGTTCTTACATACCGTTTGATGGCCATACTTAAACACCATAGCTAATAACTTAACGAGCATTTCCCAACCAGAAAGGCTTAAAATGCATATATTGACATCACAATGCACTTCGGTTTCAGATGCAAAATCATTCAACAGAATCTAAATCCCACTGTCTAATACAAGGTAATAACTTCTTTATGAAAACAAATACGAAAATAAAAAACCAACAAGAACAGAGTGGTTAAAGAGAAGTTCCATGAAAAATTACCATCATCATCGTCAAGAGAAGCTTCATCATCGTCGTTAACTTCTACCCTCTCCAAACCAGCATTATCATTTTCCAAAGCTTCAAGCCGAGCAAGGGCAGCCTAAAACACCAACCAGCATAACCCATCAACTCTAATATACTTATACAAATTCACAGAAATAAAAAATAAAAAAAATAAAAAAAACACCGAAACATATAAATACATTTCTGTTTGTACATACCTGCGTGCGGTTGTCACTGCTCTGCAGGGCAGCAGTCATTTTCGAAGCAACCCTTCGAGTTCGACTCGACATTCGGCGCAATGGGTTGGACCCATCGTCGTCCATTGCTGCAGGAAGAAGTTGAAAGGAGTCTTCTTTTCGAAAATTCGAGTGATGGAAAATCGATAGCAATGGCTTTCGATCAAGAAAGCATGATTGGAATGAGTAAAACCTTTCTGGGTCGGATTAATCTGGTGCTCACTGTGAGTGGCTCAGCTAAAGTCGTCGACTTTTATGACATTAAGATTTGGGTAGTCGCTGACTTCGCAAAACATATCGAATATACAGAAAGAAAATTGTATCACCGAAGCTGTATCGAGAGAGAGAGAGGCGTTACTGCACAACAATGGAGGACATTGCAGAGAGTGGAGGTCCTGGAGGACTGGGGGGTGGAAGAAAGTGAGAGATTTGGGCTTAGGACTCCAATCGAAAGTAGTTTCTTTGTTATGATTGGTAACAGGACCTTGGAATTGGTAAACATATGCCCAATATTAGCAAATCCAGACAATTTGTATAATTATTCACCCAAAGATTTGATCAGCACATTCAGAATCTAAATTTATTATTGCTGTTATTTGTTTGACACGTACAAGGTTGTAGCTTAAGAGGTGCGGTATTTGAGTATACTTTCTCCCATTATCGCTTGAAAAAATACATGATGACTTCCATCATAATGTTCATGGTTTCATTGGATGTATCTTTAATTGCAGTAAGAATTAGTTATCGATACTCTTAAAAAACTAATGATTCATATTATTGGGATCTGACGCGAAGAACAAAGTGTCGGCTGTCGACTACCTGATGCACTCCCGCTTTTCTTTATTGAGCGTATTGTGAGATTATTGTATGCCACTAAAGCTCAAGGAAAAATTTTATAAGACGATAATAAGGCCAGCAATGCTTTATGACATGAAATCTTAGGTGGTCAAAAAGCAACATATGCAGAAAATTAGTGTAGCGAAGATGAGAATGCTTTGTTGGAAGTGTGGGCACATGAGAAATAATAGGATTGAGGATGAGGATATCTCAGGTAAATTTGGAGTGGCCGCAATTGAAGATAAGATAAAAGAAAATTGGTTAAGGTGGTTTGAACATGTGAACCAAAGACCTATAGATGATTCATAAGATACGACTACGAGATAGAGCCTTAGAGGGCAAAATGGGTAAAGAAAGACCTATGAAAACTTGGTAAGAGACTATAAGAAAGATATGGAGTATTGGAGCTAAAAGAAGACTTGATGCAAAACCAAGAGTAGTGGCATTCTAGAATTTAAAAGAAAACTTGATGCAAAACCAAGAGTAGATTATTCAGTTATAAGAAAGATATGGGTAAATAAAACTTGGTTGTTGTTGTTGTTGTTTACTCTAATAAACTAATGATACAATCATTAAAGTGTAGTTCTTCCCTTATGTTTTCATAAGAAATGAGTGTCATATATGACTTATCGAGTGCTAAGAAGAGTTTCTTTGTAGGGAAGAGGATTAACTTTGTGGGAGAGTTGCTAATAAGCGCGTATGTTTTGAGTTGAAGTAGAATTACCGTCTGTATGAAATGAGTACATGATATGAAGTATCTATACATGTAATTAACATATGATACATCAAAAAGTATACATTCAAATGAGTACTAATTTTATTCCCTCACCTAAACTCAATTCTACCTTAGCTGGTCCCTATTTCTCTTTCAAATGCAATTTGTCAAAGCCTGAACCTAGCTAATAATGAATACACATCTGGCTTATGAAATATCAAACCCTAGTTACCAACACCATGAAATTAACAAATCCTTCACCTTCTGGGTAGGGCTAGGGTTACATGCAAACCTTCCACTTGTACTATCTGACCCTTGCCCTCTCAAAGTCTGCTGCTGTACCACTAACACAGAAGCAGTACAACAAAAATCAAGAGAGGAAATATAGTCCCCAATTATTCCCAACTCACCATTCTCACTCCAACATGATAGCCCGGATAAAAGCACAGGATTGATCCCTTGTTTCCTCCCCACAATCCAAAGGTCATAATTATTTTCATTATCATCATTCATTGATTGAATGGCTGAGATTGTCTCTTCCCCATTCCTCACCACCACCTCTTTATAATTCACCCTCTCATTCCTCTCATTCTTCATCCAAAACCATGTCACAACCCCATCATCCAACTTCTTCTCCATCTCATCATCACCTTCAGAATTGGGTGAAAGAAACCGAATCACAGTCAGTGACACATTGAATTTTCCAGCCATCCTATCTGCATAACACAATGCCTCCCTAGAATCTGCTCCGCCCAAAAATAGCACGGCAAAATGGAGCTCGGTGTTCCTTAATGCCAGTTGGTTGACATGACCCTTGTCAACCAGAACTCCAACTGAGCAAGGTGCATGGGCTAACACATTTGAATTGACGGATCTAACCCCATGCCTCACAATTTCTGTTAATTGTCCTCCAAGAGTATCCAAACACTCTTTATGAAAAGGCAAAATTATAAGTGTGGCCTTTTTCACAAGAGCTAGGTCACAAATGTCTTGATACATTGTTTTGTTTGGCACTATAGCTGTGAAGGGATGGAGCCTAACACACTCACCTTTGGTTTCTTGGTATTGCTTTAAGACATTGTGAATTGTGTGACAAACTGCATATTTTGAATCTTGCTCTTCCTGCTTTTCATGGTCCATAAGCACAGGACAAGCCCGGCCAACAAGGTCGACGAGATGGAGAGAAAAGATTACGAACGGGGTGCTTAGAGTTGGATTGGAGATTTCAAGAAGGTTTATGAGGGCAGCTATGCTATCTTCATCATATATACATAGGACTATGCGAAGTTCTGCTTCCTCCAGAGGAGTGTGCTGGATGGTTCTCCTTTTATGGACCATGTATGGCCTTGTTGGGTCATAGAGGATGCTGATCAAGGGCGTGGCTATTGCAGTCATTGTAGTGATGGATATCACCATCATTGTAAACCCTGGAATCGCCATTATCTGTGCATGTATACACACAGAACAGCGAGCAAGTGAATTCGGATGAGTAGGATTATGTTTCATTTATGATTTTCTAGGAAAAGTAAAAATGATAAACCCTAAGTTCAAAAGTAATGTAGTTTGGATATAAGCTCAATTCGGTGTAGATAAATAGTTAAGGCTCTTCATATATAAGTTCATCAAAACTCGATCATAGTTGAAAAACACCAAACTGATGTGTAAGATGTTGCTTTCTCTAGTTTGATTCTTTTGTGCTTCTCACTAACATTATAGTACTATTTAGGTGTAAAATGTCTTGGCAACAAATATAATTAAGAACTTTTTTATGCAAGTAGTGGAAGATTTCAGTCATATTTTTTTATCATCTAATCTAGCAGTTAATTTGTTGATTAACAATGTCATGTAATCCAAGAAGTACAAATTAACTGCCAATTTACACGATCTTATGCTTTCTGTAAGTCCATTTAACATTTCTTTCATGTGTATGCCAATAACGTACGTTTACCTTTTTGTCCATCCAGTGGAGTAAAACCACTATCTCCACTTGACCTTTTAGGATCATCATGAAGCTGAGCGTAACACCATCTCTGAGTGGCAACTCAAAGAAGGCAGAAGTGATTAGTGTTCCAAGCAACTTGGCCACATAGGCAGTCGCAATGATGGCAAACAAGGGACTCAAGCTTGACCAACCAACAGAGCTCATGGCATTCACATCCACAGAAAGCCCAACCATTGCAAAAGAAAATGGCATCAAAACATCCACTATAACCATCTCACTCCTCTCTACAATTGTTGATCCAAGCGGAGGGCCATCCGGGATCGCGAAACCCAACCAGAACGCACCGTTTACAATCGTGATCCCAGAGATGTCACCCAAACATCCCATCACTAAAACCCCCAACAAAATCGACACCACATATGCTTGGTCCACTGGTTGCCCCTCTGGGGTGGTCTCAGCAACTCTCAACAAACTCCTTCTAATCACAAACACAATGAAGGCCACAAAAACAACCACAGAAATCAAGTACCATAACACAGCCAGGTGGTTGCCCTCACCTTGCTTAGCTGCCTCAAATAAAACTATTATACACCCTCCAATCGCATCGCTGATCACCGATATCGACAATGCCAGACGTCCGATCTCAGAGCTCAGAAGGTTGAGCTCTTTGAGGATGGCGTGGATGACAGGAAACAACGGTAGGGCCAAGCCGGAGGAAATGAATCCAAGTGAAGAAATTCTAGCTAGTTCTTTGTCCATGGACTTGCGCAAACTGAATGCAACAATTGATATAACTATGAAGGGGAGGAGCACTCCAGCAAATGCCATGTACAATTGTTTCTTATTTGTCCTTTTCACTAGTGAAAGGTCCATTTTCACTCCGGACAAGAAAAAATAATAAGTGAATCCAATTAATCCAATATTTCTCACTATGAATTTTGAATTTTTTGGAAACATAACTGAAGTAAATTTCTCGCTGCGGCCTAAAATTGACGGTCCAATGAATATACCACCCTAAACAAAGTAATCAAGTCAATTGTAATACCAAAATGATGAATTTCATACAACCTAGTAAAGAATTTATGAACTTTATAATGATGTAAATATATATAGGGTAATATTAGGGAAACTAAATTTTGTAACTTAAGTGTTAATAAACGTGCTCATTTCCTATTGGTGACACATCATTTAGTTTGGAATTTTTGTTTACAAATTTTAATTTCCCTAGCATTACTCGTAAAATATATATACTTAGGGAGACCAAATTTTTAAACCAAAATTTGTAAACGAAATGATGTGAATGTTAATGATTGGATTATTACTTAAGTGTTGATTAACGTGCTTATTTTATATTGGTGACACATCATTTGATTTGCGAATTTGGTTTAAAATTTTAGTATCCCTAACATTATCCATATATTATATATATACACACATATGCATAAAGGTTAAATGACTCTCTTGGCATTGGAATCAACCAAAGCTCGAATGCTAAGAGAGTGCGTGTATGAACATTTTTTTATATGCATATATATAATATATATATATTAACAAATTAATATGTAAGAACTCTTAGGGAGAAGAGGAACGTACAATGACTTCTGAGACCATTCTGGGTTGTTTGAGAGGCTTGAGAAGAACACGGAGGATACGTGTGAGGACGATGATCAAAGCGAACTCTAACAACAAAAGAGTGAATGAACTTTTCAATGGATTTTCACCGTAAAGTAAGCTGTAGAAGCCTGCCTGTCGAGTCTTTCCACATGAAATTATGATTGAAGGATAAACATTGTTGAAATCTATGGACACATTGCCGGCCTGAGCTTTCACGGACGCCTGAAATCTGTTTGAACCTCCATCCCAAGGAGTTGGGGGAAGGTAAAGTGGGAATTTTCTAACCATGCAAAGAAGTAACTGGAAACCCTAACCATGCAAATGTTGAGAGAGAGAGAGAGAGAGAGAGAGAGAAGGCTAAGAGGGGCAAGGACATGCGTTAATAAGGGATAAGAAGTTTTGACCATTTTTCAGATTTTCTTAGTTTGTGAGGTTGCCAACAAAAACAAATAGTTTGTGAGGATGTTGTTGATATTTCTTACCCATCACCCAAATATTTTGTATCGCCCCTATATCTCTTTTTCTTTTTCCCTTTTTTTGTCGACATCACCCCTATATTTCTTTACTTGTTCCAATGTTACCTGTACTATTTTCTTTAAAAATTGATGTAAAAATGTTTCAATGACAAAATCATTTTTATGATTTTCTAGCATTAAAAAAATCGTGAGAGCCAATTAAGTTAATTTAAAAAGAATCCTATTTTTTAAAAATATTGAAGAAAAAACTAACATTAAATCATGAAAGTAAGATCTTCATCAATGACAAAATTATAAGCTTAGTTAACATTAGCTAGGAGAGAAGCCAATCCCAATATTATAATCTATGATAAAAAAAATTATTGGACGTGTGAAAATAAAATTCATTTTGGATTTCAATTATTTATTTATTTACTTCAAACATAAAATTTGAGTGAACAAAGAGGGTTCGAGCCCAAATGCAGTAAAATTAACATGAATGAAGGGTTAGCTCAAGAAGTATTTCTTCACTCTCGTCTATTCAAGAAGCTAATGTTGCTGTTGATCATGGACTTGCTGCTGTGCAAGGAGATATATACTTTAATTTTTTAACGGCGACTTATTTTTTATTATTATTGTTTTTTCAATAAAATGAGTGCATGATATGAAGCATCTCTACATGTAACAACATATAATACATCACTAAGTATATATTCAAATGAGTACTCATTTTATTCACTCACCTAAACTCTATTAATTCTACCTCAGCTGGTTTCAATTCCCTAATTCTCTTTCAAATGCCATTTTTCGAAGCCTTAACCTAGCTAGCAATACATACTCATCTAGTTCATGAAATATCAAACCCTAGTTAGCAACACCACGAAGTTAACAAATCCTTCATCTTCTGAGTAGGGCTAGGGCTACATGCAAACCTTCCACTTGTACTATCTGACCCTTGCCCCCTCAAAATCTGCTGTTGTACCACTAACACAGAAGCAGTACAACAAAAATCAAGAGAGGAAATATAGTCCCCAATTATTCCCAACTCATCATTCTCACTCCAAAATGATAGCCCAGATATCAGCACAGGGTTGATCCCTCGTTTTCTCCCCACAATCCAAAGGTCATAATTATTTTCATTATCATCATTCATTGATTGAATGGCTGAGATTGTCTCATCCCCATTCCTCACCACCACCTCTCTATAAACCACCCTCTCATTCCTCTCATTCTTCACCCAAAACCATGTCACAACCCCGTCATCCAACTTCTTCTCCATCTCATCATCACCAACAGAATTGTGCGAAAGAAACCGAATCACAGTCAGCAACACGTTGAATTTTCCGGCCATCCTATCTGCATAACACAATGCCTCCCTAGAATCTGCTTCGCCCAAAAATAGCAAGACAAAATGTAGCTCAGTGTTCCTTATTGCCAGTTGGTTATGTATAACATGACCCTTGTCAACCAGAACTCCAATTGAGCAAGGTGCATGGGCTAACACATTTGAATTGACAGATCTAACCACATTCCTCACAATTTCTGTTAATTTTCCTCCAAGGGTATCCGAAAACTCCTTGTAAAAAGGCAAAATTACCAGTGTTGCCTTTTTCACAAGAGCTAGGTCACAAATGTCTTGGTAATAGATCTGTATGGTACTATAGCTGTGAAGGGATGGAGACTAACACACTCACCTTTGGTTTCTTGGTATTGTTTTAAGACATTGTGGATTGTGTGACAAACTGCATATTTTGAATTATGCTCTTCCTGCTTTTCATGGTCTATAAGCACAGGAGAAGCCCTGCCAACAAGTTCGATGATACATAGGACTAAGCAAAGTTCTGCGTCCGCTGGAGGAGTGTGCTGGATGATTCTCCTTTTATGGATCATGTATGGCCTTGTTGGGTCATAGAGGATGCTGATCAAGGGCGTGGATATTGCAGTCATTGTAGTGACGGTATCACCATCATTGTAAACCCTGGAATCGCCATTATCTGTGCATGTATGGTTGTACACACACAAAAAAGCTAGCAAGTGAGTTCGGATGATTAGAAATATGTTTCATTTATGATTTTCTAGGAAAGGAAAAAATGCTAAACCCTAAATTCAAAAGTAACGTAGTTTGGATATAAGCACAATTGGGTCTGAGGGCTCTTCACAATTAAGCTCATCTAAACTCGATCATAGTTGAAAAACACAAAACTGATATATAAGAAGTTGTTTTCTCTAGTTTGATTCTTTTGTGTTTCTTATTAACAGTAATAGTTGTCATGGAGTATACTCATTAGGTGTAAATTAAATGTCTTGGCAACAAATCTAAGAACCTTTTTATGCAAGCAGTGGAAGTTTTCAGTCACATCTTTTTGCCATCTCATATAGCTGTTGATGTGTTGACTAACAATGTCATGTGATGCAACAAGGACAAATTAACTGCCATTTCCCATGGTCTTTATGCTTTTTATAAGACTGCCATTTCACATGATCTTTATGCTTTTTATAAGTCCATTTAACATTTCTTTCATATACATTCCAATGACGTACGTTTACCTTTTTGTCCATCCAATGGAGAAAAACCGCTATCTCCACTTGACCTTTTAGGATCATCATGAAGCTGAGCGTCACACCATCTCTGAGTGGCAACTCAAAGAAGGCAGAAGTGATTAGTGTTCCAAGCAACTTAGCTGCATATAGGCAGTCGCAGTGATGGTAAACAAGGGACTCAAGCTTGACCAACCAACATAGCTCATGGAATTCACATCCACATAAAGGCCAGCCATTGCGAAAGCAAATGGCATCAAAACATCCACTATAACCAATTCACTCCTCTCCACAATTGTTGATCCAAGCGGAGGGCCATCCGGGATCGCCAAACCCAACCAGAACGCACCGTTTGCGATCGCCATCCCGGAGATGTCAGCCAAACATCCCATCACTAAAACCCCCAACGAAATCGCCAACACGTAGGTTTGGTCCCCTGGCTGCCCCTCTGGGGTGGTCCCAGCAACTCTCAACAAACTCCAAATCACAAATACAATGAAGGCCAGAAAAACAACCAAAGAAATCAAGTACCATATCACAGCCAGATGGTTGCCCTCACCTTGCTTAGCTGCCTCAAATAAAATTATTATACACTCCAATCGCATCGCTGATCACCGATATCGACAATGCCAGCCGTCCAATTTCCGAGCTCAGAAGGTTGAGCTCTTTGAGGATGGAGTGGATGACCGGAAACAACGGTAGGGCCAAGCCGGAGCAAATGAATCCAAGTGAAGAAATCCTAGCTAGTTCTTTGTCCATGGACTTGCGCAAACTGAATGCAACAATTGAAATAAGTATGAAAGGGATGAGCATTCCCGCAAATGCTATGCACAATTGTTTCTTATTTGCTTTTTTCACTAGGGAAACGTCCATTTTCACTCCTGATAAGAAAAAATAATAACTGAATCAATTAATCCAATATTTTTCACAATGAATTGTGAGTTTTTTGGGAATATAACTGAGGTAAATTTCTCGCTGCAGCCTAAAATTGACGGTCCAATGAATATACCTCCCTAAACAAAGTTAATCAAGTCAATTGGAATACCAAAATGATGAATATCGTACAACCTAGTCAAGAATATATGAACCTTATAATGAAAAATATACATATATATTATATATACACACACATATATGTAACGACGCTGGGCATTGGAACCAAAAATCGATTGCTTAGAGAGTGCGTGCATGAACGTTTTCTATATGCATATATATAATATAATATAATATATATATATATATGTGTGTGTGTGTATGTGTGTGTGTGTGTGTGTGTGTGTGTGAACAAATTAATATGCAAGATCTTTTAGGAAGAAGAGGAACGTACAATGACTTCTGAGACAATTCTGGGTTGTTTGAGAGGCTTTAGAAGAACACGGATTATACGTGTGAGGACGATAATCAATGCGAACTCTAACAACAGAAGTGTGAATGAACTTTTCAACGGATTTTCACCGTAAAGTAAGCTGAGGGAGCCTGCCTCTCGGGCCTTTCCACATGAAATTATAGTTGAAGGGTAGACATTGTTGAGATCTATGGTCACATTGCCGGCCTGAGCTTTCACGGACGCCTGAAATCTGTTCGAACTTCCATCCCAAGGGGTTGGGGCATGGTAAAGTGGGAATTTCCTAACCATGCAATGAAGTAACTGGAAACCCTAACCATGCAAATGTTGAGAGAGAGAGAGAGAAGGGGGCGTTTATAAGGGATCAACAAAAACAAATAGTTTGTGAGGATATTGTTGATATTTCTTACCCATCACCCAAATATTTTGTATCGCCCCTGGTATCTCTTTTTCTTTTTCTTTTTTTTTTTTTGTCGAAATCACCCCTATATTTCTTTACTGGTTCAAATGTTACCTGTACTATTTTATTTAAAAATTGATGTAAAAATGTTTCAGTGACAAAATCATTTTTATGATTTTTCTAGCATTAAAAAATCGTGAGAGCTAATTAAGTTAATTTAAAAGAAACCTAGTTTTTTTTTTAAATACTAAAGAAAAAACTAACATTAAGTCATGGACATAGGATCTTCATTAATGACAAGATTATAAGCTTTTTAGCTAACATTAGCTAGGAGAGAAGCCAATCCCAATATTATTGGATCTAAGAACAAAAAACTTACGGGACGCGTGAGAATAGAATTCTTTTTGGATTTCAATTATTTATTTATTTATTTCAATTGCTAATTTAACCAAAACTACACTGAGTGAACAGAGAGAGTTTGAGTCCGGATGCAGTAAAATTAAAATGAAAAAAGAGTTCAAACTCGAGTATAGTGAAATTTATTCGAATTTCTTGACCATTGATGCAATCAACCACATACTTCTGCAATGGACCACATATTTTAAGCTAATTCAAGGCCCAACCCATAAAAAGCTAGAACCTGTATGGCTGCAATCCCACACAACCTATAAGTTATTAAGTTTCCCCAGCTAACTTTGTCTCAGAGAATTAATACATACATTGCACTGTTTTATCTTTTATGTTACTACGCTGAATCCTGCATGTGAAGACTCAAAAACCGAAGAGGAATTATTAATACATGGTAGGTGTATGAGCGCATTGTCAGGGTACAAATTAAAGAAAAATATTCAGAACCTCATGATCTTGAAACTTCAGCCCATCAATCGAATTACCATTAATATATGTTCCAGTGCTCTGCTCTCAAAATTGGACCAGTACCTTAAACCTCAAGAAGTATTTCTTCACTGTCCATTCAAGAAGCTAATATTGCTGTTGATCATGGAATTACTGAGCAGCAAGGAGATATATACTCTAATTTTTGAACGGCGACTTATTGGTGATCATAACTAATTTTGGATCTAACCTTTGATAAAAGTTATAAAAGCAAATACTGTACTATCGCCCTTCTAGTTGATGCTGCTGCTGTGGAGATTTTTATTTTTCTGGTTGGAGTGCGTCATCCTCTCATTCTCTTCTTCCTCATATCTCAAGGGTATATAATGTTTTTCTTTTTGATATGTTACCATTCGAGTTCGAATTCTCGTATATTTCAAGGATTATATTTTCTTGATACAGATATATTTAGGCCGATTGAATAAACTAAGCCCTAGATAGTTTGAGGGTTTCACCAATTAACCATGTAAAGCCAAAGGTACATCTTGGATATTTTAACCATCTAAATCTTGCAAGGGCGAGAGGGGAAAAGGTAAACAGGCCAGGCTGTGGCACAAAGCTGGTGGTGGGGGTCCTGTTGAAGCACATTCCTCGATCACATATTATCTTCTCCGAAGATGAAGATCTCTCGTCGTCATCATTTGTTTAAGCAAGAACAATTGGATATCAAAATATTGCTGGTAAATTGGTTCCTTTGTCCCCAAATAGCAGGACATACTTTGTACCCTAAAGTTATATCAAGTTTCTCAGCACCCGAAATGCAATCCATCCCGGCCGTACACGTGGCTATTAATGGCCAACCAGATGATTCATATTGCACATAGAACAGGAGATACACAGAGAACATATATATCAAATAAATATGAATTACGTATGAAAGAAGTCAAGTTCACCATCATCATCTCGTTTGCAATAGCAATAGCAACACCAACGAATTGCTAATTTTATCTCTTTTATTAGGTTAAGGGACGAGATTGTGACTTTGGAGAAAATTTGTGTTTATCTGAAACACTTGTCACATGGTGTGAAATGTTTTTTTGAAATATAAATAAACAATAAAATTAATATGTTTCACTTTTTAATTTTTTAAAGAATTTAAATGAATAACACGAGTGTACACAAAAAAAAAAAAAATTCCAGACGCTAAAGGGAAGTAGTCAACATTGACCGTTACTATTCATACTAACCTCTCCACTATTGAAAAAGCTGCCCTGCCAAAAGACTCAGTCAAACCATGAAACCCTAGTTCTCATCACAACTCACGAGGCGTCGAGGCTTCTTGCAGTCATCACAACTCACCAGTTACTGGTTCCATATCTCAAAAACGTTATCATTATTCTAGAGAAGACTAAGGTTTGGATCGAATCTGCTAGAGAAACATAGATCATGAGACAAAAATTAGGTGGAATTTGAGAACATCCAAGTTAGACAAATTAATCCCCAGATTTCAAAGAAATATTGAAAGTTAAGACAGTTCAAGAAGTAATTACTGAAATCTAGCATCGACTGTAGAAAATAATATCTAAAAGAATATTCTGGAGCAATAACAGAAGAAAGTGAAATAATTGTCAATATAAGAAAGAAAGTGAGAGCGGGAAGATGGAGAAAAGAAACAACAAATCATGGTAACTATGAATATGCTTAATCAGGAAACAAATCTCTGGGTTTTACCCTTTAAAAAGATGCATTCATATATATATTACTATAAGTAGTAATATATATAGTTCTTTCTCAGATGGGTAAAATCCCAAAATCCCTTAATGTTTAAGATCAAAGGATGAAAGCTAGCTAGTGTAAACCTTCAATGGAAAAGAGCTTGAGAACAGCTAGCTAGCTGAAGATCCTAGCTAGATTTAACTGAGAAGGACCATACAAATTAAATTTAAGCTATTGTTGTATGATTAATAAACACCAAAATTAAGGGAAAGATATACGCACTCTGCAGAGGTATGTCAGAAGCAGCCATGAGAGTGAGAGAGAGAGAGAGAGAGAGAGAGAGAGATTAGTATGAAGAAGCCATGAAACTCAGGATGGATAGCGCATGATGAACAAAGAAACGCCTACCTAGTAACTAGACCCTTTGTTCATATGGCGCTATCCCTCCTGAGCTTTACAGATTCTCCCTTACTTTAATAATTCTACTATCAAAAAGCCTCTGCACATTTCAAGAAACCTAAATAAGCAAGGCTATAGTGAAGTGAAAAGGCCAAAGCCCTTCAACATCTGAATAAGAGATGGAGAGGGAGAGCTCATCAGTTGGTGGGTGGGTTAGAAAAGTGAGGAAAAGGGGTGTATTTATAAGAGGAGCTAGAGATTGTAACATGAAAGACTTTTTTTTTTTGGTGAACACATGAAAGAGTTTAGACGGAGTAAAATGAGTGAGTTCGTATGGAAGGACGGTTAATTTATTTTACTATATAATTATGATTTGTATTTTGTTTATAATTTTGTTGGTTTGAAGATGATAGTGCTTTATTCGCTGTTCCTTTATATGCTGCCGACTACGATACGCATCCTCAATGCTGGGATGTTATACGGTTCTGGTACAATACATACGAATTAGCCTTTGTTTAGCAACTTTTCCCCAAATAAACTTCAATTCTCTTTTGGTGACGGTGGCGGTTTTGGGCATGTGCAGTAGGTGCCCTTGCACATGATCCCAAATCCTAAAAGACTCCTAAAGATGAAATCTATCTTTGGGAAATCTAGTAGATTTCACGTGTGAATAAGAGAAATATGGTCTTCATATGCATAAGAGGTATATCACTTTTATGTTTTTAGCTTGGTTTTGCCGGCTTTGTTATAAATTGTGTTTTTATTTATTTCTTTCAAAAATTTTGTTCATTTCAACTATAACTCACAAGTAATAATACTTCATTTAGATCCCTTATTAATACAACTACAGACATATCAATTACCTTTGTTGCAGGAGTTTTTATGCAATGGCCCATTTATTATCTTTTGCACATGACCCCTAAAATCTCAAAACCGATACGATCTCAGCTGACCATTAAATATTGTCTCTAATATAAACGAGTACACAATTTGAAAATAACGTAGCCGATTGAGTTGCATCTCTCATGTGGATACGTCTCATTACTATTAGTGAGATGATGTACAGATAATTAGTTGAAAAGTTACAAATAGTTTTATTCTTTTAAATCAAGTTTTTACAAATTAAAGATAACATCATATTACATGCACTTCTCAAGTCCTAAAATCAATTTCTTACCTCCCCCAAGGCTTCGATTGTCAGGATTCTTCTACGCTTCGATTGTCAGGATTCTTCTAAGTATATATTTTAGAGTACTTAGTCTGAAATTATAACTCAACATACTTAGTCCTAAATTATAACTCAAAGTCTAGTTCCTAGTTAAGTTATTATTTTGTTTAGTTTGAGAAGAATGAATTATTAATTACAAGGTTTAGCTCTAAATAAGAAAATAAAATTAGCAACAAACTTGTAGCACTAATGATTAAAAGGATCTTTATGTGAAGGTCTCAGATTTAATTTTCACCGTCCCATATTTCTTGTATCAAAAAAAAGGAAAAATGAAATTATTGAGTCATTGATTGATTAGTTGATAGCTTAAGCATCAATTTATCTTGTGAGTGGGTCAACCACTGTATCAATTGGTCAAACGACTGCACTTCACCATGCCAACGTCACTTGCGAGAAAATTTATACTTTTGGAACCCCCGATTAGTCGTAATCATCACGAGTTCATAATCCCAATTAGCTCTAGTGTCGAAACGCGTTTGCGTGTTTTTAAATTGAATGAAAACACTTTTAATAAAAGTGTTTGTGGAACTAATACTTAATAAAAATACAATTAAATCATAAAAAAGTACTTAAAATGTTTTCTGTAAGAAACACGTAACTCGTGTTTCTTCCAGGAAACACTTTAAATGCTTATAAAACTCAAAAATAATTTCACCAAAAACGATTCTAATCATTTTAAAAACACTTCCAAACAAAATATTCATCAGCAACATAAAAGCATTCTCTCTTGTATTGCAGTATCCCACTAAGAGCTACCGAATTGAATGACTAAAAAGACCAGTTTTCAAAATTCAGCAATTACCTCAAGTTTAAGTGCTTCAACACTTTTGACATTTTTTTTTCTTCTGCTTTTTAATTGCGATCATCGATATGATTATCTGAAGGGACTTTTTTCACTCTGATTATCATCAAAAGGAGATATTAAAAATGCAACATAGACATATAACAGTAATAATGACGATTATTTATTTCAATTGAGATGTCAAGCTGACATGAAAAAAAAGGCTAAGTTGACATGGACAAAGAAGTGTCAAAGTTGACCCTGCCTTCAAATTTAGTTTTTTTTATTTCCAAAGGAATTCTACTTGTCTTACCTTAAATACTAGCACATTTATGTATTATTTTATTATTTTTTAACCAACAACAATCCAACTTTTATTATTTTTGTTTAAAAAAAAACATAAATGAAGCAATAAGTTTTGGCATATCGGGTAGAGGAAAATATTGACAATTTGTCATCAAATTTAAATTTGATGCTTTGGATTTGATTTGAATATGCTCTAAGGTTCTGCTTTACTCCTTTTCGTCGTTTCTTATTTCTCATAGAGGCAAAATATAACATAAAGTTTTCTAGTACTAGGAAGAGAAAAAAAATTACTATATGTGGTGGAGGATGTCCCCTTGAAAGGTATATATGTGGAATATAGCATATAAAACTTCTGAAATAGTACTCTCCCAACTTTTTAAAAGAGCTAAGGGATTGGAAGGGGAACTGAGGAACCCTTTGTGGAGGGATTTGTATGCGTAATTTTGTATGTGCGTGGCAGCTGCCTGGCCAACAGCACCACAGAATCAGGGAGATGATCACAAAAGGGATTTCATCATTAGGTGATTAAGTTTGGATAAAAATTTGAGAAATGCTAGACTTGTTAACGATTCCTCAACACACTTAGTAGTCAATTCACAAATTTTAATGTTAATGATATGAATCGTTAATATTATAAACCATTATGTAAAAATTATTTGTAATAAATAATTAAGTAAATGAATGATAGTGCTTCATCGTCAAATTGTATAAAAACACATAATCATAATTGATAAAAGTATTATGAATCGTCTATCTATTTACTACAGCTGATTGATTAAACAACTTTAGTTTAAATTGATTTTTTTTTTTTGCAAAGATTATCTTTATTGGTGATTATAATATAAACGATTTCGATCATAACTACTAAATTATGTGGATCGGCCACGAAAGATTTTGAAGTGAAATTCCTCAGCATTCTTGAGAGGCGAGGTGTGACATTCCACATCGCCCAGGGGAGTGATCCTTAAATGTATATTCACATCCCTACCTAGCACGAGGCCTTTTGGGAGCTCACTGGCTTCGGGTTCCGTAGGAACTCCGAAGTTAAGCGAGAAAGGGGGCTAGAGCAATCCCATGATGGGTGACCCACTGGGAAGTTGCTCGTGAGTTCCCAAAAACAAAACCGTGAGGGAATGGTAAGCCCAAAGCGGACAATATCGTGCTACGGTGGTGGAGCGGGCCCGGGAAGTGATCCACCCCGGGCCAGGATGTGACAAATTGGTATCAGAGCTTAACCATTGCCGTGGTGTGCCAACGAGGACGTCGGGCCCCTAAGGGGGGTGGATTGTAACATCCCACATCGCCCAGGGGAGTGATCCTTAAATGTATATTACCATCTCTACCTAGCACGAGGCCTTTTGGGAGCTCACTGGCTTCGGGTTCCGTAGGAACTCCGAAGTTAAGCGAGAAGGGGGCTAGAGCAATCCCATGATGGGTGACCCACTGAGAAGTTGCTCGTGAGTTCCTAAAAACAAAACCGTGAGGGAATGGTAAGCCCAAAGCGGACAATATCGTGCTACGGTGGTGGAGCGGGCCCGGGAAGTGATCCGCCTTGGGCCGGGATGTGACAATTTGGTATCAGAGCCTAACCCTGGTCGCGTGTGTGCCGACGAGGACGTCGGGGCCCTAAGGGGGGTGGATTGTGACATCCCACATCGCCCAGGGGAGTGATCCTTATATGTATATTCCCATCTTTACCTAGCACGAGGCCTTTTGGGAGCTCACTGGCTTCGGGTTCCGTAGGAACTCCGAAGTTAAGCGAGAAGGGGGCTAGAGCAATCCCATGATGGGTGACCCACTGGGAAGTTGCTCGTGAGTTCCCAAAAACAAAACCGTGAGGGAATGGTAAGCCCAAAGCGGACAATATCGTGCTACGGTGGTGGAGCGGGCCCGGGATGTGGTCCGTCCCGGGCCGGGATGTGACAAATTGGTATCAGAGCCTAACCCTAGCCGCGTGTGTGCCGACGAGGACGTCGGGCCCCTAAAGGGGGTAGATTGTGACATTCCACATCGCCCAGGGGAGTGATCCTTAAATGTATATTCACATCCCTACCTAGCACGAGGCCTTTTGGGAGCTCACTGGTTTCGGGTTCCGTAGGAACTCCGAAGTTAAGCGAGAAAGGGGGCTAGAGCAATCCCATGATGGGTGACCCACTGGGAAGTTGCTCATGAGTTCCCAAAAACAAAACCGTGAGGGAATGGTAAGCCCAAAGCGGACAATATCGTGCTACGGTGGTGGAGCGGGCCCGGGAAGTGATCCACCCCGGGCCAGGATGTGACACGAGGCATTTCTCTGGAAAAAAAAAAATAATGTGATTTTTAGTGTGATGTCACAATATATTCATATTGTAACACTACCATGTTAGAAATTTACAATTATATAGTGTTTCTTTTACTAGTTAACTAATGTTATATTGTTACTAGTATAATAGTATTTAATCAATAATGAGTTCCCAAAAACAAAACCGTGAGGGAATGGTAAGCCCAAAGCGGACAATATCGTGCTACGGTGGTGGAGCGGGCCCGGGACGTGATCCACCCCGGGCCAGGATGTGACACGAGGCATTTCTCTGGAAAAAAAAAATAATGTGATTTTTAGTGTGATGTCACAATATATTCATATTGTAACACTACCATGTTAGAAATTTACAATTATATAGTGTTTCTTTTACTGGTTAACTAATGTTATATTGTTACTAGTATAATAGTATTTAATCAATAAAGAGTGAGCATTAGATATGTATAAATAAATGTTATGAGTCGACCGATTGCCTTCGCTTAATGATGTTAATTTAGGCATTCGTCCCCCTCAACAGTCAACATTATGTCTACCCATTAACTTGTTTTAGTAGACATTTATCTTTGATATTCTTGAAGAGTTGGGGAAATTAGATTCCTCCATAAAATGAATCAATTATTCTAAGATTTTCATTCCATCTCATGAGGAAGAACACTATTTAGGTTAGGAAAAACGAAGAGGGAAACTTCCACGTGACAAGTCTTGTGGTAAATTTGCCAACAGGATCCTCTCCAAATTCTTTTAGTGAAGATGTTGAGAATCCGTAAATTGTGTCCGCTTATCGTACATTGTGCGATCAGTTTTTATCAGGTATTGTTTGTATTTAATTTTAAATAAAAATATTTAAAATAATTTTTAATCGCAGGATATACGATGAACGAATATAATTCACGAATTTTCAAAATTCCCACAAAGAAAATCCGAAGAGAATTTGGATTCGTAAATTTGTACTAGTTTCAAGTATTTACTAAACATTGGATTTATGAAGACGAGAGCTGTGCATTCAGCAATGGGGCCGGTTTATTCTCTGCCTCTGTGGGACGTCTAGGCACTTGCACCCAGAAGGCCACCACCACTATACCTACCACTCCACACACCCCATTGGGTTAGTATAGTGTAGGAGAACTTATTGGATTTGTTAAGGTGACCACTCGTGATGAAATAATGGTATGTATAAATTTTATTGGTATGAAACGTTATTAATG
The DNA here is from genome assembly GCF_041283825.1 of Pyrus communis. NCBI lineage: Eukaryota > Viridiplantae > Streptophyta > Magnoliopsida > Rosales > Rosaceae > Pyrus > Pyrus communis. The sequence goes on along the minus strand of NC_142575.1, from coordinate 3,626,096 downwards.
ATATACTTATGTCACGTAACTTATTTTCGTAGACTAAATAAAAGACTCAATAAGGACTATAGAAACTCAATACATCATCTCTTAATAAAGAAAGACTTACATAACAACAAACGACACAATAACAGGTTACTTTGATATAGAATTTGTTGCTCTACTCTCGTCCTCTCTCCTTTTTTTTCTTCTTTTTCAGAACCTGTTGCAGGTTAATTTGCTCAGTTTTAACAGTTACAGAATCAGGCCCCCCAAGCTATCTAAACCCTAGTCTTGGCTCGCGAACCCAAGCCTTTTTTGGCTTCTTTCTCAAAAGTGAATTTCTTTTACTTTTCAACAGTCTGGGCTCTCTTCTGCCTTAAAGGACATGGTTGGCCCTAGTACCCTCCGACCTGCATAATCAATTGCCATTCAATTATACCTGAAACTTCTCCATTGGGAAAAACAAAAATCTGGGTAATTTGGTCATTATGGCTTTTTCTTTATACCTTTTCTTGAAAAGACTTATAAAAAAAAGCTTTCCTGGTTCTTCTTCTTCTTCCTCCTCAATGAATTGTGCCAGTCTGACTGACCAGCGACCTCTAGTGACCCCACTCAAGCATGCGGATCGAAAATGTATTAAAACCCATGATCGATTTCTTTCCGTTTTTATTGGTAGAATGATACAGTAAGAATTTCAATTCAAATTAATTACTATTATAAATTATAAATTATCCTATAAAAATTATTTTTGTAAAAAAATTAATTAAAATTATAGTCGTTTAATCAATCATTGTAGAAAATAGATACCCGATTTATTTAGGCAATGGATTGTAATATTACGACTATTTATTTGTTACAGTTAATTGACTAAATAATTTAAGTTTTGATTATTTTTATGCAAAGATAATCATTATAAATCACTAATATAACTAATTCTGATTATAAATATGAAGTTTTGTAAATTAGCTGTAAAATTTTTTTGAGTGAGAATTTTTACTCATTTTTAAGTAGCCAAAAATTATTCTTCACATAAATTGAACTCTTGATTTAGCCCTTTAAGGAAAGTTTTTTGGTGAAAAAAAAAAAAATCAAATGATCAAGCCCAAGAAACAGTAAATAAGATTCACCTGCACGTGATGTGTGTAGAGGCAATAAAATGTGCGATGTTTAGTAATCGACTCCCCTACGCCAACAAGATCCACAATGCATGGACGTTGCACTTGACCGGACATCCGGTTGTTGGACTCATATTTTTTAATGTACCTATCTACACTGCATCCATAAATGTTATGTCATCACACACAACAATTATGTATATCATAATTATCAATAATAGAAATTGTGTTCTAATTATAAATTAGACTGGTATACGAATGTTGCAAAGAGTTTATAGTTCAAGTTTATTAAGAGCATTTACGTACGCTGACATTTGAGATTTGGTGTTTGATTCTTTGTTCTCTTATATATCTTATATACAAAAAATAATGTTGTACGTACGATAAATGCAGCAATTAAGTCACAACTTCAGTAGCATCAATTTAAAAAGCTCCTATTGAAAACAAATGCGTTAGCTAATTTGAGGGCTAGTTTGGGAAGTGCATTTAAATGACGGAAAGCGTTTTTAGAAAAAATATTTTTGAAATCAATCATTAATAAAAATCCAAGTTAATTCGGGAAAACTATTTGATGTGTTTCTTGCAAGAAGCATACATAATTGGTGGTTCTGGTAGAAAGCACTTCAAGTGTTTGTGAAATTCAAAAACATTTTCTATAAAAACTCTTTCAATCTTTTGAAAGCACTTCAATTGCTTTTGACGTTTACACTCATGGAAATAAGCAAGCCTCTCCGCATCATCCAACTTCCAATGTAGTATATCATGCCTCTACTTGGTGTATTTTTGTACTTTGGTGGTTTAGTTTTCCTTTAAGTATTTGGTCTTAGTATCCAATCTAGGTTTAGTTTTCCTTAAGTATTATGTGTTTCATGGTTTCCTTTGTAAAGTCAAGTATGAGAGTTAGGCAATTTCCACTTAATTAATTTTGATTGTAATATCTTTACTTTTCAAGTACTAGAAATTTAGAATACTGTTCTGTAATTCATACACAGTAATTCAAAACTTTAGGCAAGGCTTGGAGTGCATAATTTGAGTATTTTAACCCTCGTTTGATAATCGTTACTTTTTAAGTTTTTAGTTTCATTCGTGTGCTTGATATAAAAATAAAAAATAAAAAATAAAATAAAAGTATATGCAAAAAATGAGAAATAAAGGACAATGACAGAGGGGAAGAAATAAGAAAAAAAGAATAAAAAAAAAGGTTTTTATCTCAAATGGTCCAAGAAATTAAAAATCAATCAATGTAGTCCCTCAAAATAGGTATCGAAAATCAATGTGGTCCTTCTGTCACAATTCTGTTAAAAATTCCGTTAAGTGCTGATGTGGCATATAAATGGGTTCCACAAGGTTTACGAATTTTTATCACAAATGGTCTCTGAAATTGAAAATCAACCAATGTAGTCCTTGAAAATATGTGTCACAAATCAATATGGTCATTCTGCCACAATTTTGTAAAAAAAATTGTTATATGCTTATGTGGGTTTAATAATTAATTAAAAAAATTGTCTAAATACATTTTTGCTACAATGAATTTTTTTTTCTTCTTATCGTAGGACCTACTTCGAAGGGAGATCATTTCCATGAATTCTCAAAGGTACGAGGCTTAACCAAGGCCTAAGAGGGGGTGTGGAAATAGTTTTCAACCAACAATGGACGCACCTAGGTTATAACCTCATTATTTAAGGCAGACCTCATCGTTTTTTGCATCACCATACCACTAGGGAAGAGCCGAACAAGCTCTCAAAAGATTAAAGTTGTGAGGATGTTGAGCGCCTAAATGTTAACAGTGGTGTCCCAGTAGTTGTTGCCAATGAGCCAAGCCGTCACCAAAGGTGATCTCAATCCAAGTTCAATTCGGTGAAGGGTGTTGAAGTGTGTAAAGATGGGTGTATTGAAATTTTTTTATAGAGAATTAAGAACGAATGAGGTAGAAAAATGTGGACTGGGATCGAAGGTGATTGTAGGACTGGGCTTTTGGGTTGACAAATTTTTTATTAATCATTAAATTATTTAACCTTGTTTGTAATTTTTTTTTTAATTGAATTAGACTCGTCTGACCTATTTATGTGTCATCAGCACATAACAGAATTTTTGACAGAATTGTGACGGAATGACTACATTGATTTGAGATACTTACCTGTGGGACTACATTGATCAATTTTCAATTTTAGGGACCATTTTGATGTCGTGGATAATTTCAAGGACCATTTGTGAGAAGAAAAAAAAAGACTTATGAGGCTTATTTATGCACATCAGTACTTAACAAAAAAATTTAACAAAATAATGATAGAATGACCACATTGATTTGTGACACCTATTTTCAGGAACTACATTGATTGATTTTCAATTTCAGGGACCATCTTGATGGTGAGAATCAATTTCAAGGACCATTAAAAATCCTAAAAAAATATTTGTAAGTAAAATCAATTTAACATAGTTTTTTTTTTTTTTTTTGTGTATTTTCTTTATACATTTATTTTATATCTGTCATCCATGTATTTCTCCTTAATATGCAAAATAAATTAAAGACAAAATAGTTACGCATCCAAGTTATACTATAGTTTTTTTTTTTTTTTTGTGTGTATTTTCTTTATACATTTATTTTATATCTGTCATCCATGTATTTCTCCTTAATATGCAAAATAAATTAAAGACAAAATAGTTACGCATCCAAGTTATACTTGTCAAACTTCACTTTTTGGCAAATGGCACGACACACTTATCACATCCGTTGACATGTCAATGTTTATATGAATGAGTTCATCTTGGTCATTACATGGAAGCATCGTCAACTTTAGATTCAAGATTGGACGACCTATCGTTCATGGTGCAGATCGGCAGCAAATCTGGAAACGGCTGGCTGGAGGCTGGACCGACAATCAGCAGCAGGGTGGCATGCATTGTATATAGAATCCAGTGAATTAGCAACGCATTTTCTTCTTAAAAGGGGTTGACCGACTTCAGTCGGCAGACCCTGCCCATTTGTATTTGTGCGCGTTTGTCACATCAAAGTTTGCTAGATATTCTGCATATTTCTGATATCTGAATATCAAAAGAACTCAACTGTATCAAGCCACGTGTGGGTAATGGGTTCATCACTAGTGTTGGCCCTCTCCCCCGGTTCCCCTCGCCCTGCCCGTTTGTATTCGTGTATGTTTGTCATAAAGAAGATTCCGCGATGATTTTTTTTTTTTTTATCAGAAGAACTCAACTATATCGAGCCATGTGTGGGGGTAATGGGTTCATCACTAGTGTTGACCCACTCCCCCGCTTTCCCTCTATAGCCGAGACTAATATCTTTTTTCAATTTGATTATATTTGTCACCCACTAGTGGATGCTTGCAATTGACCAATATTTTGTTGATTGCAATCGTTTTTAGTCTAATTACAATACTACATTAAACCAAAATTATTTAGAAAAAAAAATAAGAATCAATATTATATAGTTACTGAATTATTCATATTTCGTTACAATACTTTGTTAAAAAGAAAAAATTTCGAGTTCTCCTCCTTTTAAATGAAGGAAAGAAACTAACAATAATGTTTTGAATACTTAGGTCAACATCCCTCAATACATATACATTTTATGTGGCCCGTTCCTTCTATGAGAACAACATCGATGGTTGTGTGAGAATGTGAAAATTCAACTCAAAATCTATGAATAATAAATATTAGAAAGTTTTAAGATTATAGTTGTTTCACGGACAACATTTTGGTCCTAACTAGTTAAGACCTAATTTCCTTACCCATCTATAGATATGTGTTGATGAAAGTTGACTCGATACACGCTAAGAAAAATGTCAAAAGTAGAGTACAACAATTACTCGATAGTCGATACAAGCTAAGGAAATATGAAGAGAGAGTACAACACTTATCTACAATTTAAGTAGGTAGATAGTCCACTACTAATTGCCAAGTGCTTTAAGATAAACTCATACTTGAGATCCATCATGCCCAAACCCCAATATAGGTGATTAAGTTGGGAGAAATTATTATTGGTGCATGGTTTGAACTTAATAGTTAAAAATTGTGTGGGTAATTGGTGATGTGAAGTAAGTGTAGCGGTTGGATTTCATATAATTGTAAACTCTTTGAATATTATAAAGAAAATTGATGTTTTACTATCAAAATAGCTCAACTCTTTATAAGGACAAAGTATAGTAAACTTCCATATCAAATATAAAACCTAAAGCTGAAGTCCAGAATGGTTATATCTAATTCGTAATTACCTAAACGGTGTTATTCCTATCAACAAGTGACCCTAGTTCTATATAACAACTTCAGCGATTATTTGTTAAAACTAAGATAAATACTAAGGAAACTCTCTCAAAGTGAGTCTCTTTATAAATTTTCTGCCAGCTTACAGTTTAACCTTAATTTTTATATCAATATTATAAAATATTATGTTAAAATATAAGGTGATACAGAGTACATGAAAAGTCTCATTTTTTTTAGAGAGTAGCCTTATCATTTCTTTAAAAATAGATTATAAATTTTGTATTGGTAAATTAGGTGAAGTGGAGGGGCTCCGTCCTGTCAATCTCTTTACATTTGTGCTCTCCTACTCGAATACATCCACCGCCGGATCCGGATCAGGCACCGGGTCCCCCACATTCTCTGCCCTCAAATTCATGGTTGGGGCCTTGCTGGAGTAATGCAGTACCCCATGCATCTCAAGAGTCAAGACACTCACAGACTCACAGTCAAACTCGCATTCTTATATTCTATACTCTTCTTTTTTCTTTTCTTTTTTCTCAATGCGTACCACATAATAATAATTAAATTTTCCAATAAGGGTGTTTAGATTTAAATGCCTCGTTGTTTAATTTATTAACATCCATTCTTTTTAGAATTTATATTAAACATTTTCTTACATTTTAGGTGCCAAATATTTTATAAGTAGCATTTTTAATGCAAAATTACACAATTTGCCATATATATAATGTACCAATTAGCTAATAATTATCCAAATCTCCGAAAATCTAGTAGACGTATGTTTTAAAAATCTAAAACATTTCAAATTTGATTTATTTATGCTTCTAACGTGATCTATATTTATGTTCCTCTTTCACGACCATTCCACAATCTTTTCGTGCCATTTCTTTTCTATCAGTCGATACTCTTCTGTTATCCTTTGTGAGTCATGTTCATTCTCTTTCTATTTTCATTTTATGCAAACCTCTTGATTTGAGTATTCGTACCATGGTACATTTGGAAAATAGATTCTAGTGGTAGATGATATGGGGTATGTTTCCATTTAGTATTGGTACGTTTCTAGCCGATATGTTGTCACGTTTTCAATTGGCATGGGTACATTTCATATGAACATCGGTATGTTTCAATTTGGCATGGGTACATTTCTAGACGATATGTTGGTACGTTTTAAGTTGGCATGGGTACATGTCCTATCAGCATTGGTATGTTTCAGTTTGACATTGGTACGTTCCAAGTCATATTAGTACATTTCAACATGGGATGAGTACAATTCAAACTAGAAATTAATATATTTAAATTTGGTTTCAATTTAAAATTCACATTCATATATCTCATGCCAAATGACATTAATCTCACTCCAACTAATCCCCTTTGTCAACAACTTTTATGCAAATTATATTGTGCTACAATATTTTAAAAGCACTTGTTTTCTGTTGCATACTACACAACCATGCAATCAAACTAAAACTCAACAAGATAAATGTAGCGTCCATGGTGTTTTCATCATGTTGGATTGGCTATTTTCATAAGTTTTTTCTGTGATCAATGAAGTTTTATTATAGAAAAATAAATGTTAAAAATTCAAAAATTAAGAAATAATATTGATGATTTAATAGTTAATATCTATTAATTATCCAACATAGGGGCATAGATTCTGACACGCCAAAAAGCATCTATTAACTAAAAAGATTAAGTGGAAAATCAAAATATAACAATTTTCATTTAGAAAAAAAAAAAACTAATTAAAATAAATTTTAAAATGCTTAGGTGGCCACTAGTCAAGGTGTCTTAATCAAAATTTTAAAAGACACAATTGTTTAATAAAAAAAATTGTAGAAACGAAGTGGGGTATTCTAATTTTCTCTTTCGATAATTCTAACATTGTACAATATTCCAAAGAATAATATAAATATGTAACATCTTTTTCGATGGCATTATTTAACTATTTTTCCCATGATTAGAGAGCCGTCTTTCTTGAAATGGATCTTTAATTTGTCACTAAGATCTTCGGACGACATTTTAAAAAATAGATTTAGAATTTAAAAAAATAAGAGACTAATCTTAATAATATAATAATTAAGGTTAACATGTAAACCATGTTAAGTGGTAGCCGACAAGCAAAAGCTAGCTTCTCATAACAATATAAAATTATTCCGACTTGGAAAATCTTATTTAACATTTCGTACACTATATCTAACTACAAAACGTTTGGAAAAAAAAAAATACAAAATATCAATACCTAACACCTCATAACACGTGAGCAATGTTGGTACATTTGTTTGAAAATGTTGCATAACTTGTTTGGTTTTTTTTAACAAATGATATTATCTATACTAAGATGGAGGGAGTGGACTGAGCATCACAATTGACTAGCAATAGTGTGGTTCAAATTCGTCTTTAGCAAGAATCGAACATACGATATTTCACTTACAAGTGAAAAAGAACACTACTAGACAATAGTACTAAGTAATTACATAACATGTTCTTAGAAAAGCAATATAACCGTAGAAGACAGTATATGGGTCAATTCCTCCAAATAAGAATAAAGTTTAGCAAGACTACATGCAAAAAGGGAAGAAGGATGTCTCGAAATATTGACGTACGTAATATGGACTTCAGTGCTTTTCTATAAATTAGGGTTTCAGTTTATTATTTAAACAACTTTGTGGATTTGTACTCATCAGTTTAATAATATTTAATAAAATTTTGGAGATCTTTTTGTTATTCTGGTGAACTTCGAAATATTGATGAAAGTTTTTGGAACTAGACGTTTGTAAATCCCTTATTATGTATTTTTCGATGAATTTGAATTTAAGATCTTAGCTATAACTATGAGATATCATAACGATGTTATGTGTCTAAAAAGTTATAAAAACCAAGATCCCTAATAATTAAACATCAAATCCTCATAAATAAAAAACTGTATTAGAGAAAGTTTACACTCTTAGGCCCTGTTTGGCAGATCGGATAGGATTAGTTATACGGACTCGGGTAATTGGCGTTCACTCGTACTAAATAAGCGCCGGATTAATTTAACCGGTCGGATAGGATAACACGGTATACACCCGCTTAATAAAACCAACCAAAATGCCTGGATTATTTAGTCGGGGAAGAAGAATATGGGAGAGAAAGGGAGGGAGTTTGGGGGGTGTGGCGGAGAGAGCTGGGGAACAATTATTTGAGATTCTTCTGCAGTCGGGGAAGAAGAAGGGAGAGAGAGGGAGGGTGTTTGGGGGGTGCGGAGAGATCTAGGAACAAAAAAATGATTTCACTTTTAAAATTTTTTTTTTTTTAAAGTTTGATTCCTCCTATCTAGTATAATATCAAACACAGTATAAATAATACGGTCACTAGTCCGATACTGCACCAAACACCCGACTAATTTAGTCAGTACTATCTGGTGGCTATTTATCCTATCTGACAGAAATAGTCAGTACAGTCCGAACTGCCAAACGAGGCCTTATACTCTTGCACTTCTTTACTAATTATATGATCCATTTGGTTAGGGATGTCCCGAAAATTCTCCATGAGTGATTGTTGGGATTTAACTAAAGGATAATGTTTGTGTCCCATCATGGTGGATTTGTCTCCCCACTTACGATTAACGAACCATTATCATCTGAACATCATAATCGAAACTATTCATTTAACGAACCATTATCATCTGAACATCATAATCGAAACTATTCATTCTCTTTATTAAAGATTATATATACAACAAATTATTCAATTTGGAGATCTTTTAACCATTTATATGCATAAAACAGATGGATGGTTCATTATAAGGATGCTACTTGTTACCGAAACCGTTGATTGGCTTAACAAGTATGGATGACTAAACGATCTCCAAATTGAATAATTTTTTGCATATATGATCTTTAAACAATGATAAAGAGAATCAATTATTTCGATTATGATGCTCGGATTGTAAAGATTCGTAAGTCGTAAGTGGGAGACCCAGCCATTATCCTTAACTTTGTCCTTTGATGTGCATGAGAGCAAAGCTATCTTGTACTTTGCTCACCCACACATTTTTTTTTCACTTGTGAAGAGATTTAACTAAATCTCAATTAGTTCAATCTCAACAGTTCACTCATGAAGAAAATTGTGTAGCAAAAAATTTCTTTTTTTATTATTTATTTTTGAGGTCAGATCTCTTTTATCGTATGCTTTTCCTTCCCAACTCAATCTTTTGCTATAACCAAGGGTCCAGTTGCATTAAGGGTTCCTCACAATATATGCAATACAGGTAAGTATATAGAGCTGGATCAATGTCGGGACTGGCCCTGATAACAATTTCTGAAACCCTAGACTGCGTATGCACGCGTACGTACGTACTTGAATTGACTGAATGTGACTGGACATATACATATCGGTCCGTGTTATGCTGTAGGACGAGAGGTAGGGGGTGTGGGGGGGGGGCGTGCTTAATGTCTCATAATATCACATGCATATATCTATCTTTAGTCTTCACCAATAATATTATTCCCAATCCATTTTTGGCAACAAAAGCTGACCCATCGTCTATCACCTTGTATATGTTTCCTCTGCAGTGACTAGACATTGTGGCAGCCCTTCTTTCAAGCCCTCTTTTCCAGCTTCCATTGTTCTTTCACCTTTTTCATCAATTCAATTGTCATCTTCTAGTTGGAAGTTTTACTTGTGTACTACTCCCCATAGCATATACTTGGAGTCGGAAGGGAAATGGAGGTGTCTGACCACATGACATTCGTACAACGGGAAATGTTAAGGAGATTCTGAAAAGTGGAAATCTTTATGGACTTTTTGACACCTCATGTTTTCATCACAATATTTCCTAATGTTGGGGCGAGAATTGACACAAAATTGTAAAGTAATAGAGAATTCCACTTTTAGAGAGTTTCCTTAGCATTTATTTTCGTAATATACTTCTCACAAAATATGAGTTATCTTGAGTTTTGGTCTCCAGTCTCACGTGGTTCCACCATGTATGAAAGTTGACATTGTTTACGCCTTGGATTATTTTGGAATTAATATTAAAGTGTCTTAGTCTTGAAATAAATAGTATATGATGATTTTGTGTGGACAATCTTGGCCATGACTTGCCAAAAAATGTCAATTAATATGGAATTTACTTACATGAGAATGACATGATGACTCATGTATTCACTTCATGAGTAACTTTTAACTTAGACAAAATATGAAAGTTCTCATCTATTTCTTTGTTAGAATGTCTTCAATAGTGAATAGTCATACCCGAGTCAAGTCTCTCTATCAAACGAGGCCTTGGTGTGCTAATTATATCTAACAAAAGTGCAAGAAAGTACATTAACTAGCAATCCTTTTGAATCAAGATCAAGACATCAAAAGCAACTTGCATCTTTCTCTCTTTTATTGTCTTCATAATTAAATAAAACACATTTTGTTTATTTATTTATTATTTTTAATTTTTTGAACAAACGATATTATCTATACTAATCGGGAGGGGATGAGCTTAGCCTTACTATATGCTCGTAATAATTCGATTCAAATTCACATTTGGCAAGAATCGAACCTAAGACCTCTCACTTACAAGTGAAGAGAAATATCACTACATCGTAGTACCAAGTAGTAACGTATTTTGTTAAATTAAAATATCTTAATTAACAAAATTTAATTTAAAGACCAATTCTAGACTCACAGTTTAGAGTCCATTTCTAAATTGGAGAGTTCTGTTTACATCCAAAAGTAATATATGTACTCCCTTATATTATGGACACCCAACTTTTTTACTCTGGACTTGGGTGAACTTTTGAAGGTAGCCATTAGGTTTAGTGAATTGGGCAATCTCAACCGTTAAAGCCCAACAGGCTTTTTTGAAAATAGAAGGGAGGCGAGCTGTTTGCTATGGATGAAGTCCAGAACACAATATTGGGCCAAACCTAACTCAACTATTTTCGATCCACATGAAGCTTTTGCCACCATACTGTCCGTATTATTCAGATATTCTTTTAATATAAATCCGCTATGCACTCTTATCTAATTTCTCAACAAAAGAAAAAAGGATTAGATTAAAAGAAAATTAGTTAATTTAATCATTTTTTTTAATCTTCACCATTGTTGGTGATACCTAAACCACTTAGGTAAGGTTTTTTTTGGCCCAAGCTCTTATTTGGTGCAGAGAAACTAATCCAATTTGAAGTTGTTGATATTTATAGTGATCGATCATAGAAGAAAAATTCTAACTTATTTCATTTTGATTAAGCTTCCTTCCTATTAATTTGGAAGTTCTTCTCATATACAAGGAAATGATTCAGTTCTAGAGCCAAAGATTGTAGTTCTTGAACGAGCAATCAAAAAGATTTTGGAGCATCCTGATGTTTAGATATTGTTCCCCCAATGATTGTAGCACCAACTACTTCTTGACAAGTTCTACTATGATTAGGTTCATATAAGTACTACTCGACCTTTTGCACTGGCGGTAGATGTAGAATGTCATGATTCAAATTCTGTGGAAAAAACTTGACTTGGCCAAAGTAAGTGCATTGTTTAAAATACAGCCCGCACCATGTAAATGGCCACACATAACTTAAGGGAGGTCATACATCTAATATACTTACGATATATAACATCTCAATACTTGATTTCTAAGATACTTACAATATTGAAACCTCGAGATTGACATTACTTACCTATTTGAATGGCAGATTGAAATTTTGCATTCCCCATTTCCTCACCCTCTCGAAATCCAAATACTTCTTCAATCTAGGGAGTCTAATTCTTTATTTCGTGTGGGCTCCACCGCTCTCTTGATTCATTCAAAGTTAGTAAACGATTTCGTAATCAAAATCCAACTCCCTATATTTATTCTAATTACCGATACGTGAACACGCTATTAATTGATTGCGTTATATTATACAAAATTGCATGAAAGATTTTGAGAATACGTTTGTTAAAAAGAAAAATACAATTGCAAATTTGCAAAATTAAAAATCAATATGACAGAAGATATACCAAATGGCAAATACTTGGCTGAGATTTCTTTTTCATGTCCCTTGAAACCCAAATAAATACATAGCCTACATAAAAATACCAACAAAAATAAAGTAAAAAAAGCAGACCAATATGAATGGCCCCTGAGTCACTGCTCTTCCCAAAAGAAATGGCTTCGCTCTGTCTCAACTCGCTGCCTCTTCCTCCGCCTTCCCAACCCCGCAAAGTCTCAGAATCTCCTCTTCCTCCTCCTTCTTCTTCCTCTTCTTCTTCTTTGTCTTCCAACTCTCTGAATGTTAATAGTTATGGCAGCAGAGGAGAAGCCTTAAAGCCCATTGTCGTCAGTGGCAGCCCGCCCACCTTTGTTTCCGCCCCCGGCCGCCGAATTGTCGCCGGTTGGTTTCATTTGTCTTACGTTTTACATATACTTTCGTATGAATATTAATTTATTAGTGATGAAAGATGTTTATTTGGTTTTATTTTCTCTTCTTTGTTGTTGTTTATTTAACTGTTTCAGTTGAATTTTAGATTTTAGCAGTTGGGTTTGTCAGTGACTCAGTATATGCTCTATGTTGTTGGATTAATATTTAATTTTTGTTCAGTTTTGTGGTTGAATTTGCATATTCAAAGTGTAGAATGCATTAGAATTTGTATGATCAATCCTAGCTAACTAGTCAAGGGACCAGTTTTTTGGTTTCTGCTGAATACCTGACGATTTGATGCTTGTGTATCCGTTAACCCGTGTTTTTCGCTGTGTCAAAACTCACGGTAGCAGTTGTAATTCGGCACATTTTGAGTTTTTAACTGTCCATTGTAATTTGGTATGTATTGGCTTGAAGCTATGCAAATGTTGGAATTGAATATCTGAAATTATGAACACATTCTTGCTAACATGTCTGGTGTGATGAGCACTATCTTTAGCGTTTTCGATATCAGGTTCCGCTTGCAGGCTTACTTTCCATTATAGCATTAAAAAAGGGGCGACCCCTAGCCTACAAGGCTCTTCGCTTTGCGAGGGTGGGGGGAAGTCTATCATACGCAGCCTTACCCTTCCAAAACCCTTGCTTTTTTGCAAAGAGGCTGTTTCCACGACTCGAATCCGTGACCTTTCGGTCACAAAGTAGCAACCTTTCCTTTCCGTTGCGCTTACTTACTATTATTCACATATATTTATGGCTTTGTGATTTGTGTATATATAGTTGGGGATCTTCATGGAGACCTTGGCCAAACAAGATGTGCACTTGAGACAGCTGGTGTGTTGAGTTCTGATGGTGAAGATTTATGGACTGGTGGAGAAACGGTATACCTTTCATTGACATAATTCTGAACACTTAAGGTTCTTCCTATTGTCTTCACCAGGCACAAATTTTATCTTTCTGTTTCGAAAGCTAGTAACTTTTGAAGAACATGGGGATAAAGCTGTTTCCTTGTGTTACTTAGGTGTTGATTCAGCTTGGAGATATACTTGATCGCGGTGAAGATGAAATAGCGATTTTGTCCTTGCTTAGATCTTTGGATATGCAGGCAAAAGCTGAAGGCGGAGCAGTTTTTCAGGTTTGTGTAGCAATTGGAATATCTTCACTGCTAGATAAACTTATTTGATGCTTTAATTACACTGTATTTTCCATCCCGATTTGATTGTTGAAGAATGTGTTAACCATTCTGATACACTGATTTCATGAAGGTTGGTTCGAAAGATGAGAATCCATTACCCTTTGGTGCAAATTTGAGAAATTTATATGTAGATTGTTTCCTAATTAGTATTGTTGATGGTCTTCTCTGTAACGATGTAGGTCAATGGGAATCATGAGACTATCAATGTGGAAGGGGATTTCCGATACGTGGATACTGGAGGATTTGATGAGTGTCTTGATTTCCTGGAATACTTGGATGACAATCGAGATGACTGGGAAGAAGCTTTTGTTGGCTGGGTTGGTGTCTCTAAAAGGATGAAGGAAGAGAGGAAAATGCCCCAAAATTATTGGGATCCATGGAATCTAGTGAGGGTACTGAATCCACTGTTTCACTTTTTTTTCTTTTCCCATTCGGCCATTACTATTTTTTAATTTTTCTTCTGATAATGTTTTCCGAACATTAGGACAGAAGCAAAAAGGTGTGATTGCCAGATCAATCCTATTAAGGCCAGGGGGTCCATTGGCACGCGAGTTAGCACGTCATGCTGTTGTTCTTAAGGTTAATGACTGGGTCTTCTGTCACGGTGGTCTTGTTCCTCAACATGGTAAAAACAGTACTACAATCTGAACAAAGCGGTTTTCTGGTGCCATTCAAACTTTTAGAGAAGTGTATATATTTCTTGTTCCATCGGCTGATAGGAGTATTGCTCCTTCCACAGTTACGTACGGAGTGGAGAGGATGAACAGGGAAGTATCTGACTGGATGAGAGGTCTCGTTGAGGTTGATGACAACCCTCACTTCCCTTTTGTAGCCACCAGGGGCTATGACAGTGTGGTTTGGAACCGATTGTACTCAAGAGACACTTCAGATTTAGATGACTATCAGATTAACCAGGCAAGTAAATAGCTATATTTTGGTTCCCTTTCCATATTCAGTTGTTTTGGTACTTGGGGCGACTTAAAATGAAAAGAATCGTTGCTGCGTTTGACTATTGGTTTCAACTTGCTTAATTATGGAGCTGATAGGGGATTATCTTGGAAATGGGAAAAGCCGGACTAGTTTCAGAATATTCACTAGCATATAAATCAATCATGGTTCTAGCGATAGGGGTTTTCTGCAATTGTTTTGGTAGTCTGATTGATTATTATTCACTAGCATATAAATCAATCATTCTTCTAGCGAGATTGGGGATCAAGATTGAGTTCTTGTCCTCCCTGAATGTTGTCTCCTGCTGACTTCTTTGGCTTTTGAAATTGAAATCTTCTTTCAGATAAATTACATTCTTCAACAGACGCTACAAGCAGTTGGTGCCAAGGGAATGGTGGTGGGGCATACTCCTCAACCTACTGGGGCAAACTGGTACGATGCCAAGCTTTCTTCTGTCCAGTTCAGATCATTTATGTCAAACGTATGTACTTTTGTTGTCGATTCAGTTCTTGAATTATGGATTCTTCTTTGCAGTGAATACGACTGCAGCATATGGCGGATTGACGTGGGGATGTCCAGTGGAGTTCTCAATTCAAGACCCGAGGTAAACTTAAGTTTAGCTACTTTCATGCATCACTGCCGGATTCTAATTTCTTGAACATTTAACGGGGATTAAGTTCGTTGAACATGTAATCTTAACTACGTTTTACAGGTTCTAGAAATAAAAGACAATAAAGCAAGAGTTATAAGAAGCAAGAAGGATCCATCCAGTGAATTGACGGTTGTCGATTATATATAGAGATGAGCAAACAAGTTGTTTTCCATGGCTCAAATTGTTTGTACAGAAGAAGAATAGCATCAACGTCGACGAAGGAGTAACGCCATTTTTTGACCATCTTAAGAGCAGAAGCAGAATAGCAGAAGAATAGAGGGAAGATGCCGCTGTATCATATATACCCAAAAGCATTCAAGATTCTTACTTTAATTTAATCTAGTTGAACTTGGTTTTTACTATTCATTCAATTTGAACGGGAACTGCAGATGTAGTTTATACTATATAGTTACCATGGAATGGAGATGTAATTGTAATTTTCATTATTAATAAATTTACTTTTAGATTTACTAAACCGAGCACGGTGATGTTTAAGATTCATGTCGTGGGTTCACTTGGTGGGATAAAACTTGGTTGTTGTCGTAGACTCTTTTTTAACTGTGCCAAGAGTTGGGAATTGTAACTGCAAATGTTAAATCATTGGGTTGGTATTTGACATACTTTAAGAAAAGACATAGAATATTTAAAACTTAAGGAAGATTTAACTCAAAATATTTGAATAGTTGAGGATGTGGGCCCATACTTGTCACTTCATCATTTAACAACAAACTTAACATAAAATTTAACGGAGGTCTGACATTGCAATGAATTCGTAAAATGATGTATGACATTGCAATGTTTAAAAAATGAAAGATTATGATTCAACTTATAGTAGAAGTAATTTTGTGTAATTTACCCTAATAATTAAATGAATTTGTGATGACGAAAACAAGACAAAAAAAGCAGTTGGACGGTGTTTTCTTGGTTTTGATGGCCATCTCCAACGTCTACCTTTGTAAACTCCGCTAACCTCAACGCCCTCTGCGCACTATATCACTCAATCCGCCTACAATTTCTTATATGCACACCTGCCTCAGGCTTAACCTCCACCACCCTCTTATCCTACGCACCTCACTCGCCACCATGGCCGCCTACATCGCCCTCCCCTCTTCCATTTCTCTCAACTCCTCCTCCTTCTCGGGGCTCCGGAATGGCGCCGTAGCCCAGCTCGGCGTCCGAAACCTCGGGCGATCTAGAGTTTCCATGGCCGCCTCCGTCGGATCGCAGACTCTGCAAGGCGACGCCTTGTTCGCCGATTACAAGCCCTCCTCTGCTTTCCTCTTCCCTGGCCAAGTGAGTTAGTTGCTCCGCTGCCATTTAATTTGTTTAATGTGAACAATGTCGTTACTTTGCTGCTCAATAGTCAGTCTAATTTGGGAATTGAATTCAAATTTTTAATTCTAGTTTGATATGAAAACTTTGTAATTTTGGAAAAATTGTAATTTGGGTTAGTAATTGAATAGTTCAAAAGTGCTTATGGATCATAAAAGTACTTTTTAGTGCATTGCAAGGAGGACTTGGAATTATATATATATTTTGACATGCTTCTGCTAGAAGTGCTTCTTGCAGAAGTGCGTATGAGTAGAAGTACTTCCTACCCACCCGGACAGGCCATGCGTGTTTATTCGTTTGGAGTTTCATCATGTTATGGTGCTAAAGATAGAGAGTTCTGAATTTCTCCATGAAACTTTAGGAATTGAATTCAAAATTTGAATGCTAATTTGACATGAAAAGTAAAAAGTTTGCAATTTGGGCTATAGTTGAAGGGACTGGTTACTTAAACAAGAGCCAAAAGTGCTTTTGACAATGTTTTGCAGAAAAACCCAAAATTGCTTGTGGACATGAAAGTATTTTAGTAAGCACTTGGATTTTTGATAAACTTCTTGACATGCTTTTAATATATTCACTTCTTACAAAAGAGCTTACCAGTAGAAGTACTTCCTGCATAAGCACTCCCAAACGAGCCCTATGTGTTTGATTGGAAATTCATCATGTTATGGTGCTAAAGATAGCGACTTTGAATTTCAGGTTGAGCTTCATTCTGTTATATTGTAATGTTCTACTGTGTTTGCAACTCAGGGTGCACAAGCGGTTGGAATGGGAAAGGAAGCTCAAAGTGTTCCTGCTGCAGCAGAGTTATACAAGAAAGCAAACGATATTTTAGGGTAACTTTAAATAGAGTTGTTCGTTAATTTTAGCTTAGCTCAGAATCAGATGTAGTTATCTTCTTTCATTTAACGGAAAATTGGGTTTTGGGAGTGATTTAATGTATACGTTGTGTGCAGGTTTGATCTTTTGGATGTTTGTATCAATGGACCAAAAGAGAAGCTAGATTCAACTGTTATAAGCCAGGTATGTGCTGTATTACTTGTTCGGTAGTTTAGTTCCACAGAAATAGGATTGTTGTTCCTCCATGAAATGTTTTGAATGTGCACCTTATAGTCAGTGATTTTCGGGGTCGGAATACAACATTTATGCTCTTCTATGTCAAATGTTCGAGAATGAGTTTTTCTTGTGAATCATTGATAAGTATGCACCACTACTAATTTGCAGCCTGCTATTTACGTCACAAGTCTAGCTGCTGTTGAGTTACTACGTGCACGTGATGGAGGTCAGCTGATCATTGATTCAGTTGATGTCACGTGCGGCCTAAGTTTGGGAGAATATACTGCTCTAGCATTTGCTGAGTCATTCAGGTGAGTCATCGAACTGAGCAGCATATGTTGTAATTGCAATTGTATTCACAAATACATACCAACTGAAAAATCCGTTAATTTTGCGATCTCCTGTTATGGGGGTGCGAGGAAGAGTTTATACATGAATTATCTTTTATGCTGCGTTTCCATGTTTATAATACGAGGGAGAGGAAGCATCACTTTCATTGTTCACCTAGTACTTGGTTTAAGATAGGAGATTATTGTTAATGTAGTCGTAAATACATGAAAGCAGATGTAGTACATTTGTCTGATCTTCAGTGGTGCCTATCTTCTTGTACTAATCTTTCCTTTTTTCGTTGACTTGATTCAATATGTAAGCTTTGAGGATGGGCTCAAGCTGGTCAAACTGAGGGGAGAAGCTATGCAGGTAAATTTTTGGTTGTGTCGGTTCATGTTACTGGAGGGACTAGGCTCATAGTCTGTTACGCTAACATATTTCCTTTTTACAACTTACTTCAGGCAGCTGCCGATGCTGCCAAAAGTGCCATGGTCAGTGTCATCGGGTTGGACTCAGACAAGGTGCAACAGTTGTGTGATGCAGCCAATGCAGAAGTTGATGACGCTGACAAAGTTCAGATTGCAAATTATCTATGCACTGTAAGAACTTCAACTTAGTAACCCTAAGGTGATTGCATCTTAAGTGCTTTTTAACATAGTTTTGACCACAGCACGATTTTGTTGTGGTAGGGAAATTATGCTGTTTCTGGTGGTGTGAAAGGAATTGAAGCAGTAGAGGCTAAGGCAAAGTCGTTCAAGGCCCGAATGACGGTACCATTCTTCATTTCCTACTTAGATGCAGTTCCATCCTTCTTCTATTAACGATTGATGACGAACCCACTTCTCCCCTGTTCCATTACGCTCAGGTGCGTCTAGCTGTTGCTGGCGCTTTCCACACCAGTTTTATGGAACCGGCCGTGTCAAGATTGGAAGCTAAGTTGGCAGAAACACAGATCAGAACACCAAGAATACCAGTTATCTCCAACGTTGACGCACAGCCACATTCAGATCCTGAGACAATTAAGAAGATATTGGCTCGTCAGGTAAGCTATCTAGAACTTTCTCCTCCCTATCACGTCACACGAGCAAGATTACTGATCTCGACCTAAACTCAAATTGACAGGTAACTTCTCCTGTTCAATGGGAAACAACCGTCAGGACTCTGCTCGGCAAGGGGCTGAAGAAGAGTTACGAATTGGGCCCCGGAAAGGTACACAAGACCATACAGAACACCAATAGAATTTCAGTTTCATCGTAGGGTGCTCAATTTCTTCGCTTCTAAGTTTATGGTTGGATCGTGTATCAGGTTATAGCCGGCATTGTGAAGAGAATGGAGAGAAGTGCAGACATTGAGAACATTGCCGCTTGAGAGAGGCCATCGCCACTGCACTTCTACACCAGCAACATCCCGTTACCATTTATTGTAATACATTTGCTAATGGCGGCACCTGGCGGCTGTTGGCGGCAGTGGAGAGCAGGGGCAGCAGTCGCAGTTCTACTTCCCAACTTTCCCGGAATTTACTACTGTTTAGAGTTATGTTAGGCGATTAGAAATCCTGTTTTTGGTATAATAATGTTTTTTGCTTCCTTAATTGTAACCTTCTTTTATTAATTAATCAGAATTAGTAGTGCATAATAAGGTGGAAGATTTGGTTTTTTTGGAAGATTTCCCCACAATTATGTGAATTGCTGGATATTAATATTATTGAAATTATATTTTACACCAAACATATTTGAAAATTTGCAGTCCGCTCCAATCAGATAAAAAAAGTGAGAATACAATTAAACTGTTTTAGCTCCGGGACGAAGATTGTCCGACCCCGCGAAGGCGGTCCATCCAGTTGTTCTCGGCGATCAGGCCCGCCCAATGCGGAGGAGTTCCGGCGAAGGAAATTCCACGCATGGCCTCTCTGACCCTCGTCGCGTTCTCCGCCGTCAGCGGCGCGTTTCTGCGACTCTCGTCTTCTCTGAACGCCCTCATGATCGCCGAATCGGAAGCCTCCTCCTCCTCCTCCTCCACTTCTTCTTCCGCTTCGCCATCCCTACTGCTGTTCAAGTGATCATTGCGCCCGACGTCGTCGTTTAGCTGGAGAAACGAGATTCCCCCCTCGACCTGATTGACAGTAACGCCGTTGGAGTGCAGCGGGGAGTGGATCGTAGCGGCGTCGTTTCCGATCTGGTCTTCGTCATCTTCGGAATCGACGGCGGAGACTGGCTGGTAGAACTCGGCGGCGGCTGCATCGTCATCGTCGATGTTGGTGTCGGAATCGCTTCCGTTCTGGTTGTCTGTGACTGAAATTACTATGCACATATCAATAATCGATGAGTAGAGAAAATTGAAAAAAAAGGAAGAGAAATGTGGGAAATACGAAACCTTGGATGAAATCAGGAGGAGCTGCGGCGTTCATCGTCGTTTCAGTGGTGGAGAGAACCAAACACCCGACAAGTGTGAGAGGCTCGTTTTGGGGAAACTCTATATATACATTTGGAATAAATTGTAGTAATAGTTCTCAATTTTAATTTAATTGTAACATTCTAATATAATTTATTTTGACAAAATTCTGAAGAAGTTAACGAAAATGATCATAACTACACGTTTTAATAAGTTGAGGGACCTTAATTATAACAATGATCATTTCCAACATAACTTATTTTGAAAAAATTCTGACGAAGTTAACGAAAATGATCATAACTACACATTTTGATAAGTTAAGGAACCATTACTCTAATTTAATTAAAATTAAGAGATCATTGCTACAATTTACGGTAAAGAACAACAAAAAAAAAAAAAAAAAAAAAAGGGGTGCACCAGCCGGGAATCGAACCCGGGTCTGTACCGTGGCAGGGTACTATTCTACCACTAGACCACTGGTGCCTTGTTGGAATTTGAGAGGAAAAGTCTCGAAATATAATTGTTTTAGCTGCTTTCTCATGACCAAGAAGGCTTTTAGTCTATGACAGAAATTTTGTAACCAATTCCTTTTATCGTGGATTGGTTCGGTTCGTTTCGAAGTGTTTTTAGTATGATTAAATGCATTTTTGGTAAAAATATTTTTTGAACCAATTCTTAATAAAAATACAAGTAAATTTTGAAAAAATACTTTAAATGCTTAGCGGAAGAAGTATGAAACAAATAAACGGTTTTGATAATAACTAGTATCCTTACAATGATCCTTCATTTACCTAATACATATGAATGACCAAAAATCTTCAAATTATTATTATTATTATTTGTATTTTTGCTAGACATGATTTTCAAATGACAAATGAGATAAAGAACAATTATGCTTTTAAAATTTATACCCAGCAAAGAAAAGATAATAATACGTATACTTTTAAAAAATACGTTAATCACAACTAGATAGACAATGAAATGCACCTATACGACGGATACATATATTGTCCTACAAAAAGTAATTTCTTTTCCACTTGGATTTTACTTGGAGAGGTAAGTTCATAAAAGCACTTTTGCTGAGAAGCGCTTACTAGAAACAGCCACATATGGGCCCTGATTGCTTACTTGTGGAAGTGCAAATAAAGAAGCTTTGTGGTTGTGGCTGAAGTTTCAACTTTAAGCCACACATTTGAGCTCTCCTGCAAGCTTGCCTGGCAGGCGAGTGAGGGAGGGAGGGGAAGCGGGAAAATGGCAGTTCCCATATTCCGGGCCTCAATTCCGAAGTCTCACCCTCTCATTCACTCCATTTCCTCAGCTGCATCAGTCACTGATGAAATTTGGAAGAGGAAAAGATTGCTATCCTGCTGTGCTGCTTCGTCGGAACTCAAACCATTTCGGTGAGCCCAATCCTGAGATTTTCCTTATCGTTTCAGTCAAATTCCTCGAGTTAACTGTTTGAGCTTCCGATAAAATTATGTAGGCCAGAGCTGTGTTTCTCTGTTGGAACTTATGTTATTCCACATCCCAACAAGGTTAGTGCAAGCTCGCAAACCATGTGGCCTCGCTTGGTGTCTAGGATTGGATTGGATTGTATAACTCATTGGATTGAAGTACGGAATGGTTTTACTTCCAAATTTTACTTACTTTGAAGGCAGAAATGGATTCGTGATGAAGGAAACTTATCCCTCACAATTCTACTGTTTTTGAGGTGATTGTAAGGGGTAAGCCGCCTTCTTGTCTAATCCATCTTCTACCTTCAAACGTACATCGAGTCTAGTCTGTTACCAAATTCATTTCAATCATAGACACCAAACGAGGCATGCATGTCAACTCATGCTTTGTAAGTTTTTTTGTGGTAAGCATCAAGTTTCTTTAAGAAATTCCCGGTCTTTTTTTTTTTAACCTTTGCAAGTCTGTGTGAAAAAGGTTGAAAAAGGCGGGGAAGATGCTTTCTTCGTGAGCAGCTACAATGGAGGAGTTCTTGCTGTTGCTGATGGTGTATCCGGGTAAAGTTCTCAAACAGCGTTTTACGAGTAAAAAAAAAAAAGAACAAGGAATCCACGGAAACTGGTTTAATAAACTCAAAGGAGTGGACACATAATTCTGATGTTTTTCTGTATCGATGCTGTAAGTCGTTTCTTGATTTCGGAATTTGTGATTTTCTCGTTATTTGGCTTGGCAGTTGGGCTGAACAGGATGTAGATCCTTCATTGTTCCCGAAAGAATTGATGGCCAATGCCTCAAATTTTGTGGGAGATGTGGAGGTAGTTTCTCTCTAAACCAAGTAGCACTTTCACTATTGTTAAGTGGATTTTCGAGTCTCTGCATATTTCGTGTTTGCTAAGAACCATGCATGTCACCTACGTAGCAGGTGAACAACGATCCTCGGATTCTGATAGGAAAAGCACATGCTTATACCTCTTCGATAGGTTCTGCTACGGTGTAAGATCATCATTTCGTTCAAGAGAACCTCGCTATAGTTGCCATATTTGTTCAAGAGATTCTTACTTTAGCTTTCCTTTGCTGATTAGAATGATTGCCATGCTGGAGAGGGACGGGATTCTGAAAATTGCGAATGTTGGGGATTGCGGATTAAGGGTTATTCGTGAAGGTAATAGTTCAGGCTTTCTTTGCACAGGTTCTGATCAACTCTCAGTTTATTTTCAAGTGACATGTAGCTGTGACTTGACTTGCAGGTAAAATCAAATTTTCCACATCTCCACAAGAACACTATTTCGATTGTCCATACCAACTTAGTTCAGAGATCGTTGGCCAAACGTATCAGGATGCGATGGTATTTACACTGATCCAACCTTACGCGATTACTGTCTGCATTTCTAGTCTTTCTAAACTTTCAGTCCAAGAGTCCTACTTCGAATCAACTGCACACACACGTACACAAATGTCTGGCGGGTTTTTATATCTCCTCTAGTTGCTCTCTGCATTGAAACACAACGGTCGTAAGACTTTCAAGTGCTCCACTCCGATTGCAGGTTTCCAATGTTGAGTTGATGGAAGGAGACACCATAGTTATGGGCTCAGACGGACTTTTTGACAATGTTTTCGACCATGAAATTGCTTTGACAGTGGCCGGACACAGAGACGTTGCTGAGGCTGGTATGTGTTTCCGAAATCAAACAAACGTGACGGGGAATTAAATAGTAACTAAGCCAGCTCAGGATTTATGTTATTTCTAACTGAAATTGATCTTAATGCTAGCAAAGGCATTAGCTAATCTGGCAAACAATCATTCGTTGGATTCAAACTTCGATTCTCCCTACTCCATGGAGGCTAGATCAAGGGTAAAATCATCGATCTGACTTAACCAACTTCGAAATCATAATACTCTTTCTCAACGAAAACATAATTACGTATTGATTTCCTTCCTCCGTAACAACTTTCAGGGTTTCGAGCCTCCTTTGTGGAAGAAGATTCTCGGAATGAAGCTTACAGGCACGGCCTATCCGGTTTTATACTATGACGAGAAGGCCCCGTTATTCGTTGATCTCTTGGCTGACCTGAGTTTTCTGTTGTGCAGGTGGAAAGCCAGATGATATCACTGTGATTGTTGGTCAGGTTGTAAGCTTATGAAGCATTTTGGTCTTCTCCAAGAGATTCAAACTTCAAATACAAACATTCCCTTTTCCGGGTAGCCGGGCTATAGTTTTTCGGCAATTTTCATCCGGTTTTAGGGCAACTGATTGAAAGTCATCTCTTCATATTTGTGTACAAAAGTCCTCACTGCTATTAAGTTCTAGCTGTTGTCTGAATTTCTCATCTGTTTTAAGAGTACAATGCCATGGATTCTTCAAAATAAAGATCAACAGTCCAAGTGAAACTTTTGTGTCAACGTTTGTTTGGAAATGCTTTTCAAATGGCTAGAAGCTTCAAATAATCAAAAGTACTTCTGGGTAATTTAAAGAGTTAAAAGTACTTTTCCGAGAAAAACTTGAATTTCTAAGGAGAATGTGTCTTGAAAAGCAGGACCAACACGGCTCTAATACAAAGCAGAAATCAACAACAACAACAAAGCCTCTTCCTACCAAATGAGGTCAGCCATATGAATCTTAGAACGTTATTGTGCTCGATTCTGTGTCACATCTTCAATTAAATCCAAGTACTCTTAGAGTCTCTTCCAAAGTCTTCCTATGTCTTTCTCTACCCCTTCCCTTGGCCCTGAACCTTTGTCTCGTAATCGCATCTTCTAACCAGCGCGTCAGTAGGCCTTCGTTTTACATGTTCAAACCACCGTAACTGATTCTCTCATATTTCCTTCAATTTCAGCTACTCCTACTTTACCACAGATATCCTCATTCATAATCTTATCCTTTCTCATGTGCTACACCCATTTTATGTACGTGTTGATGCTTCATCGCCCAACATTCCGTGCCATAAAGCATTGCCGACCTTATTGCCATCCTATAAAATTTTCCCTTGAGCTTCAGTGGCATACGACGGTCACACAACACGCCAAATGCATTCTTCCACTTCATCCATCCAACTTGTATTCTATGATTGAGGTCTCCATCCAACTCTCCGTTATTTTGCAAGATAAATCCTAGGTACCGAAGCAGAAATCAACAACATGCGCGAAAATTATTTGCGAGAGATGGAATATAATTCAAAACTTTATGACTGATTGATTGATTCATACATCACCAAGAAACCCAATGATGATAGGGATTCCAAAGGGTCTCATTCATGTAACACAGAATCTGACGAATGAACAAAAACATTTGATTTCTACGTTTATTAGAACAAAATCTGAGACGGGAAAAAAAACCTACTTGAAACAAACAACAATGGTAAAAGTACAAATAAATTTAACCCACACCAATGATTCCAACTTACCGACTACTACTGCCCATTTAATAGACTGGAGTCAGGTCTGAAAACTTCTGATTGACTTGCTTACTATCCTTCGTGTGAAGCAACTCCGATCGTCAATTATACAGGCTGAAGATGTATCGCTATTGAAACGAAAAAAATCTCATTTGTCTTTAAAAGTCTCTTCAGGTTATAGTTCCGCTGTTACGACTGCCATTGAGATCTTGGAAGAAGGTTTTTGAGGCTTCATATGTGGACCAGCAGATGGCAGCAGCGGGGGCATGGAAAAGCATTCTTGGAGCCCATCCCCTAAGAAGACCTTTGTACCCATCCTTTCTCACAATTGTTTGAATAACATCAGTAATCGAACCACTTTTAAATCTGTCACATCCACAAATACCCTGTACAACAAATCCATGTTAAGAAAAGCAGCAAAGCTTCAGGCAGGTTTGCATTCAGATGAGTATTTAAACCTTCACTCAAACCATCCAATGCCTAGTAATTCCATTACAACTAAAGGTGTGTGAATCATTGGATATAGTAATACCATTACAACCAGTTATATGAATCATCGGACATAGTAATTCCATTACAACTAAATCCTATGGTTTATCAGTCATTCGTAAAGTCTTGAGCGAGGACCTTCCTTATCCAACGGCAAAGCACTAAAATGACCACCCATAAATCGTAGACCGGAACTGCCCCTCATGATTGATTGCGAGAAAGAGCGAGAGTGAGAAAGATGGATTGTTTGTTACTCTAGCAGAGGATCTAGTCCCACACCAATCTGCTTACATAAAAAATTACGTTCTGACTCTTAATAGATTGTCCAACCAGACTAACTAAACTTGAGTATGACACAGAATCCCGCTTTCAAGAGAGACAACCACTGAACCACAGAAAAGAAGGACGACACTTATAAAAACCAAATACCACACTTATTACTTCTTTCTGCTCCATTACTCTGTCAAACGCAAAAAAATCTATCGATTTTTTATTTGGTCTCTCTGCCCCACATTATTTCTTTACATAAGAAAAAGAAAAACACAAGCACAAACAGCCAGTCCAAGTAACAATAGCCTAGGATTCCATCGGAGACAGAGTTTTCGGAAACCAACAAACAGAATTATCACCTTATCGCTATGCAACATCATTAGTAGATGCCGGGAATCGGAAAGATTACAGGGCAGAGCAATCAGTGTCTAGAACTAAAGGGTATCAATTGCATCCTTGAACCTAGTAGCGTGGACGTGTAACTAAGCGGTATTAAAGTGATTGATTGTATGACGAAATTGAATGGTTATCAGTTGCAGTTGCATCAGAATGTATTTAAATCAAACTAAACTAACACCAACAAGTTAATCTGAATATGGGAAAGCCAGAAGTTACTATACCTGACACTGTAATTGCGTTTTCACCACATCAAGCGGCGTAGTGACCACCGCAGCCAACCCCCCAGCTGCAGCACCAGCAGTGGCATGAACAATCAACCGCTCGTCATCCGCATGCTCGGGCGAAATCTCATTCAAAGCCCTCTTCGCCGCCTCGTACGTCGCGAAATGCACCGCCGTGTACGGCGCATTCATCACCACAGTCGTCCTGTAGGAAGCGTAAAACGCCTTAAACCCATCTTCCTTGAACACCTTCCCCACACAATCCCACACCCCCTTGTACGGGCTGTGCAAATTAGTCCCCAGCTGCAACCTCTGCTTCACCATATCCATCGGGGTAAAAACAGCGTCACTCGCCACCGTTGCGAACACGCCGGAAATCGCGTGGGCAACCGGGTTGTTCGGGTTCCCGCCCGAGAAAAACTTCTTGCTCGTCTCGTACACCGAGAAGTAGACGGCGTGTGCCGGGCCCGCGCCGAGTCCCATAGCTCCAATCCCGCGGTAGAGCCCGGCAGGGCCCTCGGACTTCAAAATTGACCGAAGGGCCTGCCGGAGTCCGACGGACTTAATCGGGCACGACCCGAGAGCTTGCATATGGGTTTTAACGGTGTCCACCGGGAACATAGCCATGTGTTCGACCATGCCAGCAATTGAACCGGCGATCATGAACTGCCAAAAGTGGAGACCGTCGTGGGGCGAGACTGTGGGGGTTGGGAGGTAATCCGGGGGCTTCGGAACCGGGTGAAAGTCCTGGTTTTGGAACTTGGCGGTGGCGTCGGTGGCCATGGGGAGGGAGAATGCGGCGGGTGGCGAGATGGGTCGTCGAGAAGTTGGGTTTTGGAGATGGGTTAGGGTCGGATTCGGATGATTTGATTGATTCGGTGTTGGGTTGGAGTGGATTGGGATTTTATCTTCATAAACTGGGGTTTCTGAATCAAAGAAGAGAGGTTGAAGGTTGCATCTTTTGGATTTAAATTATTTAATAGTGTCTGAGAGCTGAAGGGGAGGGTGTGGATTGAAAGAGTCAACGACAGGGAAAAGTCCAGTTGGGATACAATATAAATTAGGTGATTGGGTAATTAGGGTTCCAAAGAATTGGGATTTAGGGTTTTATTTATTTATTTATTAATATAGTAAAAAAGAAAGAAAATAGATTTTTCTCCCGAATTCGTGGAGAGTAATTAAGATTTTCAAAAGTTATGTTTCTGGTTTTATGGCCCACAGGAACGGGTAATGGGCTACTTTTCATTTGTTTCTGTTTTAGCCCATATATAACTAGGTTCTGCCTCTTTCCTAGTCAAAGGATGCTGGAGATTTTCTAGCTTCACTTCAGTTTGTGAGAGTTTTATAGGACAACGATTTAGAAAAAGAGTACAATGCTACGAACACCAACTTGTACAGACGAGGATGTTTAGCAGTAAAGGAGATTGTGCCGTTAAAATGGTTAAGGACGTTAACTCTTGCATCATACATGGAAAAAAAAATTTGTACAAGTAAATGATATTAGATAAAAGAATTCTCTATTACGAGTACTAACATCATATCCTGAATTAGTGAAGACATCAGCAACAAAGTTTTCTTTTTAGAAGACTTAATGCCCATGAGATATTGTGAAATTCTTGACAAAAGATTGGCATGTGTACAAGATACCATAAGGTCCCAATATCTCAATGGTAGCTTTCTCTAAAGCTTCGAATGAGACTTCATATACAAGATGCAGGAAATATCTATAAAAAAAAAAAAACAAAACTATAATAAGATTGTTTTCAACCGCATTAGAGTTGGGCTTAAAGTTAAGCCTCTTATTGTGTATTGTGCTTTTCTTTTTAAAGAAAACAAAAAGGAGTTGACCATTTTTTATAGCCAATTTACAAAGGTTAAATTTTTTTCCAAAGCTTATTCCCTTTTGTTTCTTAAATACTTTCGTAGTTTATTCAATTTTCATTTTAATGTTTGAATTTAGCAAAAATTTAACTTTTTGGAGTTTAACAATGAATATAAAACAAAATCGCAGCAAAATGTTATACGATCTGACGTTTAAGGTTGAGCGATAAAGACTTGCTAGTTAGGTTATTCGCGGTATGGTTTTACTAATTAGCAAATAGAGTTTCCTAATTACCTAAGAACTCACACCGGTTTTTATTGCATAATCTCTATGTGCAAGATTTAGACCACTCACTAATATATACCATAAAAAAAAATTACTAATGTACAGCATAACATTATTTATCATACTCCACGAAGGATTAAACTTCCATTTAACTAGAAATTCTTTAATATTTCCCTTCGGTTTTTGTCCAAGCAAAATTCCATGGAGTGGTTTAATTTTAATTATTCCATTTTTTCCAATTTAGCGAGTGTCTGCATTGGTTTTTACAATTTGGAATTTAAAAAATTAATAGCCAAAAAAGGAAAAACAGAGAAAAATTTGGATCTAATTGTTTCCAAATTAAACGCGTGGTTAAATGATTAACGGCAATGAAATTTAACATAAATGAAAAGAGTCAGAGTCCTACTAAAAATGAGATTTCTCTATTTCCTAATACAATCAGGATAGGCTAATTTAGGGTTTCTATTTCTTACTTACCCTCCAAGCAACTAATTAACCCTAAACCAATACCCTCACCGCCCCATTGGCACTCCCCCTCTCTATATCTATAAATAATACCACTCACTCTTTGCTCTCTTGCTTTTGTCTGTCCCATCAACAACAACGCACAGAAACCTAGTTCACCACTCGATCGGCTGCTGCACTTCATCTTCTCGTGTGTTGTTAATGGAGATCAATCATTCCCTTGTACCGAGTTGTTTCCGCTTCAAACCCACCGATCAGGAACTCATCAGTCGCTTCCTCCGCTACTTTTTGGTGGAGACCCCGCGGCTACTGCCCCCACCGCCGCACCACACCTTCATGCACAAGTGCAACCTCTTTGGCAACCACTCAGAACCCTCTGAGATTTGGGAGGCCTTTGGAGGAGGAGCACTTCAACTTACTGCTGCTGATCAACCCGCCTTGTATTTCTTCTCTGAGCTCACGAAGAAAACCCCCAAGGGTTCGAACATCGTTCGGAAGATGGGAAGAAACGGAGGTAAATGGGACGGCAAGGCAGTCCCTGCATGGGTTGAGGGAACTGACGGAACTTCTACCTGCATTGGACTAAAAAGGACCTTCTGCTACAAGAATGTATGCTCAGAGGACCATGGCGCGTGGTTACTAGACGAATACAGTCTCTTTGCGGCCCCAAGGAAGCGCAAGAGCCATACAAGTTACGATTTTGATTACGTGCTTTGTCGATTGAGGAAGACGTCCGACATTAACAAGAGAAAGTGCCCGACTTCATCATCATCAGAGTATGATCAAGTGGCCGCTTTGAAGAAGAACAGCATTAACAAGAGAAAATTTCCGACTTCATCATCATCAGAGGATCAAATGACCACTTCAAACAAGAGGAAGAAGAAGATGCACGCAAACGAAGAGATCGAAAGTAATGATGATCAAGAATTACTTCTGCCAGCAGATTCTGGAATTGCTGCAGTTGGAGCTGTAGAAGAGAATGATTGGGATCCAAGTTTATTAGAGAAATATTTGCTTGAAACCCATGAAGAGGAACCTTTGAATCCAAGTTTCTACAACGAATGGATCGCTGCGGATGGAGAAGGAGTACAAGAAGCTTATCATCCAAATGCCAGCGAGAAAGTGCTCGACCAATCATTTTACGGCAGCAGCTACTTGGATAGTTGTTTTTTGGAAGATCAGTTCGTGCCACCTATTAACATTGCATAAGAGATATTGTAATAGTTCTGTGTAATTTTCCACTGTCAGTACAACTTGGTTCTGAACATCTGTATACAAATTCTGTCGACTTTAGTCTGTTTTGTTTCCGATGATTATATATCTATGAAATTATGAATTATCTGAGTCTGATTTTCCAGTAAATTTACTCTTACATTTGTTAATTTAAGTACAAAATAACGGAGCTGCTCTCTTAAAAACAACTTGTTGATAGATTTTCTTTTTAATTTACACAAAACGAATATTTTCTTGTCTTTAATTATTCGTCCGTGAATACAAAGCTTAAAGCATTTTGATCTGCAGATTAAAAGAATTCAAAATCCGGCGCTTAATTAATTACCACATGACGTTTAAGCATGAAGTATAAGCTGGTTTTGGGAGAAAGAAAGTAAGACTAACTTGAGATGCAAGGCACCTCAAACCAGTTTGGAGTAAACGTAGGCAAGCCATCAAAGCAGGGTAATATAATTAAGCAAGTGGGTAAAAAATATTTTTATTTCACTACAAATTGTAAAATTTGAACAAATAGGCTCGCACTCGTGTGCTTACAATTGGATGAAATTGGGAGACAATCAAGTCAAAATCCAACAATAAGCACTAGTAAGGCTGCTCTTCTTGCCGCATAAACCGTTTCTGCATTGGGGAGTGGAGTCGTCGAGCCTATTACCTCAGCTTTGAAAGGCCCGAGGTAGCTTCTTCCAGTGATTGTTTATAATCTGCAACTCTAGTTGTCAATAATTGTTGCCCTGCGGGTTGCCTCAATTCAAGACTACTGACATTAGAAGATCCACACAACCCTAAATTTTTATGTACTTCTGTATAAATGAGGCAGCAAGGTTCGAAGGTGCATTCTCACCCGTGATACCTTGATACAGTGATACATTGGAGGACTTGTGCTCATTTTCACTGACAATTCAAACAAAAACTGCTAAAGTGATTGTTGGAACTTTACAATTAGCCAGAACCCTAAATCACAATATAGTTGGAAGGTCTCGACTGTCTCGTCAATAGCTCAAACTTCTGCTTGTCTGAAGGGTCCAATATCCCAGCAACCTTCTCATCCTTCAGGGTGTTCCTCATGTTGTAGGTGTAGTTCTCGAGCGAGCGAGTTCTTGGCATCCAACTTGGTCTTAACCTCCTCACCTTCAGGTTTGTACCTCTCTGCCTCCTGTACAGTCTCTCAGCCTTCCCTTCTCAAGCTGAGCTTGTCATTGGTAATAGTGGCCTTGTTTGAAAAGAAAAATCCGCAAATTTACCAATCTCCTGTACCTCAAGCTTTTCATGTCATGGAATCCACATTGTTAGAAGTTCAAATTTCGTACACTATCGAAAAGGAAAAAGGTTTGATAACAGGTGCAAGCAATATTCTAAACCACTTACAATCATCGTGTACAATAAGTGGCTATTTATCAAAATTAAAAAGAATTAACTAACTTTAGAGGGAAAGAAAAAAACGAAGTGACCGTTGATTTTTTTTAGATCGACGGGGCCGATGGGCCCATTCTAACAACACCGATACTATCTCTAACTTTACCACTGCCCAATTTGTCAAGTGTGGGGTTTTACCACAAAAAGGCCTCAGTATTAGTTAGAGTGGGATAATCCTATTTAAAGTCATTGCTTTTCTTTACCCCCACCGATATCGGATTTCAACACTCCTCCTCAAGTGTAACCCCATTTAGTGGTTCACATGTGAAGATCCACACATCGGCAATTGAAACTCAGAGGTTGGCTCCAATAGAGTCCAAACTTGTTTTCAATATTTTTCAGGAAGTGCCTCTTAAGAACTCAGAGGTTGTTTCCAAGCCCACACTTCCTTTTGACAAGCTTTCGGCTTGCACGTGCTCGTAACCGTGGGCTTTGATACCATGTTGGAAAATTTTAGATCGACGGGCCCGGGGGGCCCCTTGTTGACTTCCCCCACCGATGTGGGATTGCCAACACACCCCCTCAAGTGTAACCCCATTTAGTGGTTGGTCGGCTCTATGTTAAGAGTCCAAACTTGTTTTCAATGGAACTCAGAGGCTCGCTCTACATTAAGAGTCCTGGCTTGTTTCCTTCCTGGTGACAAACTCGTTGGCTTGCACGGGTTCGAACTTGGCTCTGATACCATCTTGAAATTTTTTTAGATCAACGAGCCCGGGATGCCCCACTTTAACGACACCGATACTGTCCCCTACTTTACCACTTGCCCAATTTGTCAGGTGTGGAATTTTACCACAAAAGACCTTGGTATTAGTTAAAGTGGGGTAATCCTATTTAAAATCATTGCTTTTCTTTACCCCGATCGATGTGGGATTCCAACAGAGACCTGGAGAGCAACACGTTAGTAGTGAGACCATAGCATTCCCATGGACACTTTTCCATTGTTCTCTCGCACCCGACACATCAAATGACATGTAGGGTTTAGGATTAGGAGTCATGCATGAAAGATACAATTACAAAGCAGCATCAGGATATTAGTCCTAGCACTAATCACAGAGCAAACTAATCCCTAGCACAAGAGAAGATGCGACTGCGCTAAGCAGCATCAGGATATCAAATTTCAGTACCCCAAAAGGTGCCAATTATTGCCGTTTATTTGCAACATTGTTCAGAGATAGTTGCAAAACATGAATGAGGCACATATCTCCTACTCAAGTGCCAACAGCGCAATTGTGCAAACTCCGGACAGAGCAATTCACTTTATGGTCATATTAAGCTATTTTCAACATAGGAAATACCATTTTCACTTCAGCAATTTTTGAATTTTGAAAACAAAAAAAGGACTAAAAGAAACTATACTTCTGACTTAATTTGAAGTTATCATACAAAGGTTTTTTTAATATGGATCCAATTTTATATGCCTGTTTTGAATGGAATCCACTAGTATTACATTCTTATAAGTGAGGTCCAGTAAGTAGGCGTCAGTAACTAAAGTGTCCATGATTTTAAAATAAATTATATCAATTGTCATTGTATGTTTTAACACCTCATACAAAAATTAAAGTGATTTAGATTTGGGAAAATTAATTTATTATTATGTACTATCTTTGAGGAGAAGCGTCTGTCGAATGGGTATGTTAATTTGCTACGGTCTTCCATTTTTATTTCTCCTTTGTATGTCTTCAGTATTTGTGCTTTGCGGCAAGGTTATGCTACCTGTGGTGGTGGAATTGTTGTTCTACCTATGCGGGAGGAAATGGGGGTTTATAATACCTCTTGGTCAGAAGCTCCCATCGCTATAACAATTATGCTAATTTGTTGGGTTTTAAACTTACCTTCCTGTTAATGTTAATGTTAGTCTACCTGAAATAGTGGAAATTCTAGTCTAAAATTTGCTTGAATTTTATTGGTCTTCCCGTTGAGCCGATATCATTATTATATTGTTTGAGTATCTATTATTCAGGTACTCCAAATAATGGACATGTCCCTAAAGAAGAGGAGCAAAACGATGAGGATTTAAGAAAGAGGAGAAGATCAAAGTGCATATGGTTTAATAAGCTAAAATTTAGGAGAATCATCTTTTACTTTTTCATGGAATTAAGGGATTATCATAAACTTATCAGTTATAAGTAATGATAAGATTAAGGGTAACTTTGGAATGAGAAACAATGATGCAAAAAAATGGGAATGACAATACTGACGTGGAATTACAATCATTGGACCTCATTAAAAAGTAACTAAAAAGTGGATTAATCATAATATTAGGGCATAAAAGTGGACTAATATTAAATTAATTATACTTTTTTTTCTTCTTCCAATTTAGCGAGTGTCTGTATTTTTTATACAATTTTTTTAATTAAAAAAATTAATAGCAAAAAAAAAAAAAAAAAGGTAAAACATAGAAAAATTTGGATTTAATTGTTTCCCAATTAACACGTGGTTAAATGATTAACGCCTATGAAAGACATAAATGAAGATAGTCGGAGTCCTCCTAAAAGTTTCTCTAATTCGTACTACAATCAGGATAGGCTAATTTAGGGTTTCTATTTCTTACTTACCCTCCAAGCAACTAATTAACCCTAAACCAATACCCTCACCGCCCCATTGGCACTCCCCCTCTCTATATCTATAAATAATACCACTCACTCTTTGCTCTCTTGCTTTTGTCTGTCCCATCAACAACAACGCACAGAAACCTAGTTCACCACTCGATCGGCTACTGCACTTCATCTTCTCGTGTGTTGTTAATGGAGATCAATCATTCCCTTGTACCGAGTTGTTTCCACTTCAAACCCACCGATCAGGAACTCATCGGTCGCTTCCTCCGCTACTTTTTGGTGGAGACCCCGCGGCTACTGCCCCCGCCGCCGCACCACACCTTCATGCACAAGTGCAACCTCTTCGGCAACCACTCAGAACCCTCTGAGATTTGGGAGGCCTTTGGAGGAGGAGCACTTCAACTTACTGCTGCTGATCAACCCGCCTTGTATTTCTTCTCTGAGCTCACGAAGAAAACCCCCAAGGGTTCGAACATCGTTCGGAAGATGGGAAGAAACGGAGGTAAATGGGACGGCAAGGCAGTCCCTGCATGGGTTGAGGGGAATGACGGGACATCTACCTGTCTTGGACTAAAAAGAACCTTCTGCTACAAGAATGAAGGCTCGGAGGACCATGGTGCGTGGTTACTAGACGAATATGTTGAATGGTAATCTTGTCTTCAGCCCAAGAAGATGATCCAGCCCATAGAAAACTCATGAAATGTGCTAGAAAATTCTAGCAAAAGGTTGTCGGTGCATTAGGCATGCATAATAAGCTAGATAATTCTAGCAAGTTGTAATATTATATGGCCATAAGCCATATGTCGGTGCAGTGTGTGCATTAACATGCACTAGAAAGTGCTAGTGAAGTCGGCAAACATGCCTATAAATTTAGGTGTGTGTGTGTGTGTTGCCATGTAGCAAGAACTAAGAAAGAGAGCAAGAAGTGAGAAAAAGAGTGAAGTGTGAGTGTGTTTGAGTGTTTCCTCCTGTATTAAGATTGTGTGAGAAAAAAAAATTTTGTATAACACTTTGAGTGATTTTTTCTTTCTCTTGCCTATCAAATTCCGCTGCATTACAATCTCCTTTGTGAGATAAACATCTCCAAGTAGTGAAGCATTTTTAATCCCCAACAAAGTGGTATCAGAGCTATGGCTAGCAATGCTATGGCAGCCTTCCAAGTTCCAGTGCTCGACAGCAACAACTTCGATAATTGGAGTATCAAAATGAAGGCCCTTTTGGGTGCACACGATGTCTGGGAAGTCGTGGAGAAAGGCTACACTGAGCCAGAAGATGAAGCTACTCTGTCTCAACCCCAGAAGGAGAGTTTGAAAGATTCAAGAAAGAGAGACAAGAAGGCTCTCTACCTTATCTACCAAGCATTAGATGACAATGGCTTTGAGAAGGTCTCGAGTGCAACCTCTGCCAAGCAAGCATGGGAGAAGCTTCAAACCTCTTACAAAGGAGCCGAACAAGTGAAAAAGGTTCGTCTTCAAGTATTAAGAGGTGAGTTCGAATCTCTACAAATGAAAGGGTCTGAATCAATCTCTGATTATTTCTCAAGAGTCTTAGCCGTTTCCAATCAATTAAAAAGAAACGGAGAAAAGTTAGAAGATGTTAGAATTATGGAGAAGATACTACGCTCGTTGGACCCCAAGTTCGAGCACATTGTCGTGACGATTGAAGAAACTAAAAACTTGGAAGAAATTAGTATAGAGCAATTAATGGGTTCACTACAAGCATATGAAGAGAAACATAAGAAGAGGCAAGGGAATGATGAGCAGCTCCTTAAGACGCATGTTCAGCCAAAGAAGAAAGAAGAAAGCTTCGACAACGAGAGAAGCCGATACGGAAGAAGTCGTGGTCGAGGTCGCGGACGTGGACATGGGCGTGGATGTGGTTGGAACTTAAACAACCATAGCAACTACGAAAGAGGAGAAAGCTCAACAAAAGGTCGCGGAAGAGGACGCTCAAACTCAAGGTATGAAAAATCTCAAGTTCAATGCTATAATTGTCAAAAGTTTGGGCATTATGCTTGGGAATGTAGAGCTCCAAACAACAGACTTGATGAGAAGGTCAATTATGTGAAAGAAGAGAAAGAAGAGAATGGTGTTGTGCTACTAGCATGCAAGAACAATGATGGAGACCAAGACTATACATGGTACCTTGACACCGGCGCCAGCAACCACATGTGCGGAAGAAGAAGCATCTTCGTAGAGCTCAATGAATCAGTGAGTGGTAACGTTTCTTTTGGAGATGAATCCAAAATACCCGTAAAAGGAAAAGGTAACATCCTTATTCCCCTGGAAAATGGGGGTCACCAATTAATTTCGAATGTCTACTACGTGCCCAATATGAAAAGCAACATTTTGAGTTTGGGTCAACTCTTAGAAAAAGGTTATGATTTTCATACGAAAAATTATATCCTTTTTCTTAGAGATGACAAAGGAAGATTAATTGCCAAGGCGAAAATGTCAAAGAATAGGATGTTTCCCATGAACATTCAAAACGATGTTGCAAAGTGTCTCAAGATATGTTACAAAGACATATCTTGGCTTTGGCATCTTCGTTTTGGGCATCTTAACTTTGGGGGATTGGAGTTATTATCCAAGAAGGAGATGGTGAGAGGCTTACCGCGTATCAGCCACCCTGATCAAGTTTGCGAAGGATGTTTACTTGGGAAACAGTTCAGGAAAAGCTTTCCAAAGGAGTCGACCACAAGAGCCCAGAAGCCACTCGAGCTCATTCACACCGATGTGTGCGGTCCAATAAAACCAAGCTCTTTGGGTAAAAATAATTATTTCCTTCTCTTCATTGATGATTTTTCAAGAAAAACCTGGGTGTATTTCTTGAAGCAGAAATCAGAAGTCTTTGGAGCATTCAAGAAGTTCAAAGCCGCTGTAGAAAAGGAGAGTGGTTGCAAGATCAAAGCCATGAGATCTGATCGAGGAGGAGAATTCACTTCGAAGGAATTTCAAGAATTTTGTGAAGAAAATGGAATTCGTCGACCTTTGACAGTTCCAAGATCCCCTCAACAAAATGGAGTGGCGGAAAGAAAAAATCGAACCATCCTCGACATGGCTCGAAGCATGCTCAAAAGCAAGAAATTGCCTAAGGAATTGTGGGCAGAAGCTGTAGCATGTGCTGTCTACCTATCCAATCGGTCTCCAACAAGGAGTGTGTGGGGAAAAACTCCGCAAGAAGCATGGAGTGGAAGAAAACCAGGTATTTCTCATCTAAGAGTTTTTGGAAGCATAGCCCATGTACACGTACCAGACGAGAGGAGAATCAAACTCGACGACAAAAGTGAGAAGTTCATCTTCATCGGCTATGACACAAATTCAAAAGGCTATAAGTTGTATAATCCAAACAATGGGAAGACGGTGATCAGTCGAGACGTGATGTTCGATGAAGAAGGAGAATGGGATTTTGGCCCGCATGCAGGTGATCTTCACTTCTTTCCTCAATTTGAAGAAGAGAATGAACAAGGGATGATGGAGCAAGCAAGAGAGGTTCAACAAGAATCCACTACTCCACCTGCTTCACCAACATCAACCGATCATGGTAATTCATCAGCATCAGCATTGTCAAGTGGGAGTCTAAATGAAAGAGAAGTACCACGCACAAGAAGTATACGAGATCTTTATGAAGTAGCTGAAAGACTTGATAATCCTACACTTTTCTGTCTCTTTGCTGATTGTGAACCAGTCGACTTCCAAGAAGCAGTGCAAGATACTAAGTGGAGGAAAGCAATGGATGAAGAAATTGAAGCAATCCAGAAGAATGATACATGGGAACTCGCTATTCTTCCGAAAGGACACAAAGCCATCGGAGTCAAGTGGGTGTACAAGACAAAGAAAAATGCCAATGGAGAGGTCGAAAGATACAAGGCAAGACTAGTGGCGAAAGGCTATAGTCAAAGAGCCGGAATCGACTATGATGAGGTATTCGCACCCGTTGCTCGGTTGGAAACTATACGATTACTAATTTCTTTGGCAGCTCAAAACAGTTGGAAGATTCAACAAATGGATGTGAAGTCCGCCTTCCTAAATGGAGTCCTTGAAGAAGAAGTCTACATTCAGCAACCGTCAGGCTATGAGATCAAAGGGCATGAAGACAAAGTTTTGAAGCTGAAGAAAGCCCTCTATGGGTTAAAACAAGCGCCACGAGCATGGAATAGTCGCATCGACAAGTACTTTCAGGAAAACAACTTCATCAAGTGCCCTCATGAACATGCTCTCTACGTCAAAGTCAAAGATGAAGATATTTTGATTGTGTGCTTATATGTGGATGATCTAATCTTCACTGGGAGTAATCCAAGCATGTTTGAAGAGTTCAAGAGAGTGATGACCAAAGAATTTGAGATGACCGACATCGGGTTGATGGCATATTACCTAGGCATTGAAGTCAAGCAGAACGAAGAAGGAATTCTCATCTCCCAAGAAAGCTACACAAAGGAGATACTGAAAAAGTTCAAAATGGACGACTGCAAGCCCGTGAGCACGCCAATGGAGTGCGGAGTCAAACTAACCAAGTATGACAAAGGAGAAAGCGTAGATCCAACATTTTTCAAAAGTCTAGTTGGAAGCTTGCGCTACTTGACTTGCACAAGACCAGATATTCTCTATGCTGTCGGATTAATCAGTCGCCACATGGAGAATCCCACAACTACACATTTGAAAACGGCCAAAAGAATTCTTCGATACCTCAAAGGTACTGTTAACTTTGGCTTGTTTTATTCAAGTTCTGATAACTACAAACTTGCTGGATATAGCGACAGTGATTGGGCAGGAGATTCCGACGATAGAAAAAGCACTACTGGATTTGTGTTCTTCATGGGAGACACTGCATTCACATGGATGTCGAAGAAGCAACCGATTGTCACTCTCTCTACCTGCGAAGCTGAATATGTAGCTGCTACTTCATGTGTCTGCCATGCAATTTGGCTGAGAAACTTGCTGAAAGAATTAAGAATGCGACAAGAAGAGCCAACAAAGATCTATGTCGACAACAAGTCTGCAATAGCTCTAGCAAAGAATCCAGTATTCCATAACAGGAGCAAACATATAGATACCCGTTATCACTACATAAGAGAGTGCATTGCAAGAAAGGATGTGCAAGTGGAATACGTGAAGTCTCAAGACCAAATCGCAGACATATTCACCAAGCCCCTCAAACAAGAAGACTTTGTCAGACTAAGAAACTCAATCGGCGTCACAAGACAAGATTAAGGGGGGATGTTGAATGGTAATCTTGTCTTCAGCCCAAGAAGATGATCCAGCCCATAGAAAACTCATGAAATGTGCTAGAAAATTCTAGCAAAAGGTTGTCGGTGCATTAGGCATGCATAATAAGCTAGATAATTCTAGCAAGTTGTAATATTATATGGCCATAAGCCATATGTCGGTGCAGTGTGTGCATTAACATGCACTAGAAAGTGCTAGTGAAGTCGGCAAACATGCCTATAAATTTAGGTGTGTGTGTGTGTGTTGCCATGTAGCAAGAACTAAGAAAGAGAGCAAGAAGTGAGAAAAAGAGTGAAGTGTGAGTGTGTTTGAGTGTTTCCTCCTGTATTAAGATTGTGTGAGAAAAAAAAATTTTGTATAACACTTTGAGTGATTTTTTCTTTCTCTTGCCTATCAAATTCCGCTGCATTACAATCTCCTTTGTGAGATAAACATCTCCAAGTAGTGAAGCATTTTTAATCCCCAACAGAATACAGTCTCTTTGCGGCCCCAAGGAAGCGCAAGAGCGATACAAGTTACGATTTTGATTACGTGCTTTGTCGATTGAGGAAGACATGCGACATTAACAAGAGAAAGTGCCCGACTTCATCATCATCAGAGGATGATCAAGTGACTGCTTTGAAGAAGAACGGCATTAACAAGAGAAAGTGCCCGACTTCATCATCATCAGAGGATGATCAAGTGACCGCTTTGAAGAAGAATGGCATTAACAAGAGAAAGTGTCCGACTTCATCATCATCAGAGGGTCAAGTGACCACTTCGAACAAGAGGAAGAAGAAGATGCACGCAAACGAAGAGATCGAAAGTGATGATGATCAAGAATTACTTCTGCCAGCAGATTCTGGAATTGCTGCAGTTGGAGCTGTAGAAGAGAATGATTGGGATCCAAGTTTATTAGAGAAATATTTGCTTGAAACCCATGAAGAGGAACCCTTGAATCCAAGTTTCTACAACGAATGGATCGCTGCGGATGGAGAAGGAGTACAAGAAGCTTATCATCCAAATGCCAGCGAGAAAGTGCTCGACCAATCATTTTACGGCAGCAGCTACTTGGATAGTTGTTTTTTGGAAGATCAGTTCGTGCCACCTATTAACATTGTATAAGAGATATTGTAATAGTTCTGTGTAATTTTCCACTACCAGTACAACTTGGTTCTGAACATCTGTATACAAATTCTGTTGGCTTTAGTATGCTTTGTTTCCGATGATTATGTATGTATGAAATTATGAATTATATGAGTCTGATTTTCCAGTAAATTTACTCAAATTTGTTAATTTGATGACAAAATAATGGAACTGCTTTTTAAACACAACTTGCTAGTAGATTTTCTTTTTAATTTACACAAAACAAATATTTTCTTGTCTCTAATTAATCGTCCGTGAATACGAAGCTTAAAAATTTTGATCTCAGATTATAAGAGTTCACAATCCGTGCGCTTAATTAATACCACATGACGTTTAAGCCTAAAGCATAAGCAGGTATTTGGAGAAAGAAAGTAAGACTAACTTGAGACGCAAGGCA
This sequence comes from Pyrus communis, assembly GCF_041283825.1. Classification (NCBI taxonomy): domain Eukaryota; kingdom Viridiplantae; phylum Streptophyta; class Magnoliopsida; order Rosales; family Rosaceae; genus Pyrus; species Pyrus communis. The sequence continues at coordinate 3,584,778 of NC_142575.1, read as the reverse complement.
CCTCAAACCAGTTTGGAGTAAACGTAGACAAGCCATCAAAGCAGGGTAATACAATTAAGCAAGTGGGTAAAAGAGCTTTTTATTTCACTTGAAATTATAAAATTTGAATAAACATTGATCGCACTCGTGTGGTTACAATTACAATAAGATCATCAAACATGTTTAACAGAGAACATACTATAATTGGATGAAATTAGGAGACAATCAAGTCAACAATCCAACAATAAGATCACTAGCAACGCTGCTCTTCTTGCCGCATAAACCGTTTCTGCATTGGGAGTGGAGTCGTCAAGCCTATTACCTTAGCTGTAAAGGCCCGAGGTAGCTTCTTCCGGTGGTTGTTTATCATCTGCAACTGTAGTTGTCAATTGTTGCCCTGCGGATTGCCTCAATTCAAGACCACTGGCATTAGAAGATCCACACAACCCAAAATTTGTATTTACTTCTGAATCAAATAAGGCAGCAAGGTTCAAAGATACATTCTCACCGGTGATACCTTGATACAGTGGTACATTGGACTTGTGCTCCTTATCACTGACAATTCAAACAAAAACCGATACAGTGATTCACTACTACAAAATAGAGCTTTCATGACACTTATTAAATTTTTTAATGACATTTTTTTTATTAGAAACGTTATTAAAATAAATTGATGACGCAACTAAAAAAACCAATGGGAAGGATTTATAAACGCAACTAAAATAAATCGACTCTGGTATGCGAATTCCTCAAAACTTCCCAGCCCTCATGACTTATTCGCGCCAATACCTAACCCACTACCAGTCTCCCAGTCCCAGCCAACTCCCAGATAGAGAATGAAATATCAACGCTCTCTTTCTCCTCAAGGCAGAAGACTCATTGTCTTTCTATCTCTCCCTCTCTTTCTCTCTCTTTGGGCGTCCACAGTCTTTATCAACCAAATTGATTGTTTTCCCCAAATTTCACTCAAAACCTAATTGTGTAAGGTCAGTTTGTTGGAATGGTTATGGGTTTTCTAGAAAATAATTTCTATATTAATCTGTTTTGTGAAGTTGTATTGATTGGCCCGAGCTATGTGGCTAGGCAGATTTTAGTTTAGCCTTGTCATTTGCTAAAGTAGTTGTTGTACAAATTGTAGTTGAGATTGATTATTTCATTTGATTGGGTTAGTCACTGCCATGATCATTGTTTTTTCTTTTTTATTTTTATAACTTTGTGATCCCCTTAATACCAATTCTGAATTAGATTAACTTTTACTTTTATCCTTTTTTTTTTTTTTTTTTTTTTAATCTTTAGATTGTGTGTTCTTGTGGGAGTTGGTGTTTATAGCACACCACATGTTTGATAAAACTCCTCATAAGTTCTACTTCTGTTCTTAATCTTTAGCCTGCAACAGTTTATACATTGTGCCCTCATGCAATCTGGTTATATGTTTTATTCTAATATCAATCAATATAACTGTTTTAGAATGGATAAATCTTGGATGTCTATGGATAGAAGATCACAAATATATTCTGAAAGGGTTGAAAACTTTTTGAACTATGCAATGCTTCATGCTACTGATATTAACTACATACGTTGTCCGTGCCTAAAATGTGGTAACATCAAATCAAGGACGGTTAAAGAGATAAGAGAGGATCTCTTTTTCAATGGTATAGATCAAAGTTATTGTACATGGTATTGGCATGGAGAAGCTGTTCCAGATAGTAAGAATGAGAAAAGGAGTAATCAGGAAAAAATAGTTGAAGATAACATTATCAGGATGGTGGAAGCAACTTATGATCATTTTGCGTCAAATCCTGAACAATTTGAGAAGTTGTTAGAGGATGTAGAGAAGCCTGTATACCCTGGTTCAAACTTCACAAAGTTATCAACCTTGGTTAGATTGTACAATATAAAAGCAAAGAATGGGTGCAATGATAAACTATTTGCAGATTTACTAGAATTTTTAGGAGTTTTGCTCCCACAGAAGAATGAAATACCCCTCTATGTATGAAGCAAAGAAAAACATTGTTTTCTCTCGGAATTGAGTACGAAAAAATACATGCATGCCCCAATGATTGCATCCTATACAGGAAAGAGCATTTTAGCTCATCAAAACCATCTTGGGTATTCGTGTATTGAGTTGATTCAAGTCATCAATGGGTTTGTTTTTGTTTTCCTTGTCTGGATTCAGATTCTAATTCTTGAATTATTTTTTGTCTTCAATAAAATTGTAATGGTAGTCTATCTTTAGTTTATGTTTGAATGCGATAAATAAATAGGTTTAGAGCTAATTTTGTTAAGCCATGTTGTGTTTGAGCTTGGTGTTATTTACCATCAAGATGAGGCCTTTAAAGTTTAAATCTTTTGCTAGACCGCTTGACGTTTTACCGAGTGAAAAAAAAAAAAAACACATCAGCAAAAAATATGAGTAGAGAGCCCTTGTTCTTTTTGGGCTAGTTGATGCTAATTGACCACCTCCTTATTAATTAAATGATTGAAATTAGTTTTTGTCCTTACATGTTTTCTTTGGTTGTGATTTGTTGCGTTCAAAGAAAAAGCTACATACACTCAACAGGAAATTGATGCATCAAGAATAGAGTGGGCTGAGTATGTTGATGACTTCATCCCAATAGATGAAACACTAGATTAGCTGGTTTGTGAAATTTTAAATTAAGTGAACTTATAGTTTTGTTTTAGTAGGAAACTCTACACATTATATTGTTCTTTTGTAATACTTTGGTAGTGGATGAATTACAAATTTATGAAGCAATACTGTTTAATTTGAGGTAAATATCTTGCTTCTTGGATGAATTATGTAAGTCTTCTTATATATGTCATCATACATATTTTGGGACATGAATTGAATCGTTTATGACATGCTTTTGTGTCGTTGGTAATGTTCAATGATGCTGCAGTGCTATAGTACATGACGCTATACAGATGTCATGTTTACTATACCATAACGCTTATTCCTCTGTTTATGACACATATTCTGCATCTCAAATTGAAATAGATGACATGCTTTTTTAATTCAATGACGCTTGTTAGGTGTCTCTAAAAGCTATACATGACACTGTGTGTATGTCATGATTATTATACCATGGCGCTCATTCCTATGTTTATGACACTTATTCCGTGTCTTAAATGGTAATAGATGACACAAGTTCTTAATTCAATGACGTTTGTTAGGCGTCCTTAAAAGTAATACATGACACTCTTTCAACGCTATAAAAAATATCTTTAATGACACCCACAAAGATGACGCTAAACCCTTGCGTCATTAAACTTTTAACATAACCCATAAAATGCATCATGTATGTAAAGATTTGTAGTAGTGATTGTTGGAACTTTACAATTAGCCAGAACCGTAAATCACAATATATTTGGAAGGTCTCGAACTGTCTCGTCAATAGCTCAATCTTCTACATGTCTGCAGGGTCCTGTTAGTGTATATGAAAAACTGATTTCGATTTAGAGAGAAAGAGCAAGACAGAGAGTCAGAAAATGAACAGAGAGGAAACTGAATGGTTTTTCTTCCTTTCACTCTCGCCTTAAGATGCAGAGAGGATGACTTTCTTCATATATCAAAAGAGAGCACTCAACATGCTTTTTACATCACTGTTAGCCTTAACTTGGGACCACACACACTACAATTCATCTTAGTCACTCATCTAACTAATTACATGGATCAATCAACACATGGCACTCATGGCCTTTTAATAAAATTGAACTTTACACTTTGCATCATTTTGCATAAGTGAATACACCAATTTAAGACATCTTATTTTAAACTTTTCAGCTCAACACTTATAATTCAACAGGTCCAATATCCCAGCAACCTTCTCATCCTTCAGGGTGTTCCTCATGTTGTAGGTGTAGTTCTCGAGCGAGCGAGTTCTTGGCATCCAACTTGTTCTTAACCTCCTCACCTTCAGGTTTGTACCTCTCTGCCTCTTGTACAGTCTCTCAGCAAAAATCCAACTTGGTCTTAACCTCCTCACCAAAAATCCAACAAATAATTGGCTATTTATCAAAATTAAAAAGAATTAATTAATTTTAGAGGGAAAGAAAAGAAACGAAGAGACCTGGAGAGCAACACGTTAGTTGTGAGACCATAGCGTTCCCATGGGCACTTTTCCATTGTGCTCTCGCACCCAACACATCAAATGCCATATAGGATTTGGAGTCATGAAAGATACAATTACAAAGCAGCATCAGGATATTAGTCCAAGCACTAATCACTCGAGGAAACTAATCCCTAGCACAAGAGAAGATCCGAATGCACTAAGCAGCATCAGGAAATTTCAGTGCCAATTATTGCCGTTTATTTGCAACATCAGAGCTAGTTGCAAAGCATGAATGATACACATATCTCCTACTCAAGTACCAACAGTGCAATTGTGCAAACTCCGGACAGAGAAATTCACTTTATGATCATATTAATTAAGCTATTTTGAACATAAGAAATACCATTTTCATAAAATTTGAAAACAAAAAATGGACTAAAAGAAACTATACTTCCGACTTAATTTGAAGTTATCATACAAAGGCGTTTTTAAATATGGGTCCAATTTTATATGCCTATTTTGAATGGAATCCAGTAGTATTACATTTTTATAAGTAAGGTCTTGTAAGTAGACGTCAGCAACTAAAGTGTCCGTGTTTTTAAAATAAATTACATCAATTGTCATTGTATGTTTTAACACAACTCATCCAAAAATTAAAGTGATTTAGATTTGGGAAAATAAATTACCTTTCTGTTAATGTTAATGTTTGTCTACCTGAAATAGTGGAAATTCTAGTCTAAAATTTGCTTGAATTTTATTGGTCTTCCCGTTGAGCCGATGTTATTATTATATTGTTTGAGTATCTATTATTCAGGTACTCCAAATGATGGACATGTACCTAAAGAATAGGAGGAAAACGACGAGGATTTAAGAAAGAGGAGAAGGTCAACGTGCATATGGTTTAATAAGCTAAAATAATTTAGGAGAATTATCTTTTAGTCTTTCATGAATTTAAGGATTATCATAAACTTATCCTGATACTAGGGTATAAAAGTGGACTAATATTAAGGATTAGTATCAGTAATGCTAAGATCACGGGTAACATTGGGATGATAAAAAATGATCCAAAAAAAATAGGAACGACAATGATGTGGAATTACAATCATTGGACCTAATTATAAAATAACTAAAAAGCGTGCTAATCCTAATACTAGGGTACAAAAGTGGACTAATATTAAATTAATTATTCCTTCTTTTTTTTCTTTCCAATTTAGCGAGTGTCTGCATTTTTTTTTTGTTTCAATTTTTTTGGAATTAAAAAATAATAATGGCAAAAAAAGGAAAAGCAAAGAAAAATTTGGTTTTAATTGTTTCCAAATTAAGGACGTGGTTAAAATGATCAACCGCTATGAAACTTAACATAAATGAAGAGAGTCGGAGTCCTACTAAAAGTGAGATTTCTCTATTTCCTAATACAATCAGGACAGGCTAATTTAGGGTTTCTATTTCTTACTTACCCTCCAAGCAACTAATTAACCCTAAACCAATACCCTCACCGCCCCATTGGCACTCCCCCTCTCTATATCTATAAATAATACCACTCACTCTTTGCTCTCTTGCTTTTGTCTGTCTCATCAACAACAACGCACAGAAACCTAGTTCACCACTCTATCGGCTACTGCACTTCAGCTTCTCGTGTGTTGTTAATGGAGATCAATCATTCCCTTGTACCGAGTTGTTTCCGCTTCAAACCCACCGATCAGGAACTCATCGGTCGCTTCCTCCGCTACTTTTTGGTGGAGACCCCACGGCTACTGCCCCCGCCACCGCACCACACCTTCATGCACAAGTGCAACCTCTTTGGCAACCACTCAGAACCCTCTGAGATTTGGGAGGCCTTTGGAGGAGGAGGAGCACTTCAACTTGCTGCTCCGGATCAACCCGCCTTGTATTTCTTCTCTGAGCTCATGAAAAAAACCCCCAATGGTTCGAAAATCGTTCGGAAGATGGGAAGAAACGGAGGTAAATGGGACGGCAAGGCAGTCCCCGCATGGGTTGAGGGGACTGACGCGACATCTACCTGTATTGGACTAAAAAGAACCTTCTGCTACAAGAATGAAGGCTCGGAGGACCATGGCGCGTGGTTACTAGACGAATACAGTCTCTTTGCGGCCCCAAGGAAGCGCAAGAGCAATACAAGTTACGATTTTGATTACGTGCTTTGTCGATTGAGGAAGACGTCCGACATTAACAAGAGAAAGTGCCCGACATCATCATCATCAGAGGATGATCAAGTCACCGCTTTGAAGAAGAACGGCATTAACAAGAGAAATTGTCCGACTTCATCATCATCAGAGGATCAAGTGACCACTTCGAACGAGAGGAATAAGAAGATGCGCGCAAACGAAGAGATCAAAAGTGATGATGATCAAGAATTACCTCAGCCAGCAGATTCTGGAATTGCTGCACTTGGAGCTGTAGAAGAGAATGCTTGGGATCCAAGTTTATTAGAGAAATATTTGCTTGAAACCCATGAAGAGGAACCTTTGAATCCAAGTTTCTACAACGAATGGATTGCTGCAGATGGAGGAGGAGTACAATAAGCTCATCATCCAAATGCCTACAAGAATGCGCTCGACCAATCATTTTACGGCAACAGCTGCTTGGATAGTTGTTTTTTGGAAGATCAGTTCGTGCCACCAATTGTATAAGAGATATTGTAATAGTTCTGTGTAATTTTCCACTACCAGTACAACTTGGTTTTGAACATCTGTACGTATACAAATTCTGTCGGCTTTAGTCTGTTTTGTTTCCGATGATTACATATGTATGAAATTATGAATTATCTGAGTCTGATTTTCCCGTAAGTTTACTCTTAAATTTGTTAATTTGATGACAAAATAATGGAGCTGCTCTCTTAAACACAACTTGCTCTTAGATTTTCCTTTTAATTTACACAAAACGAATATTTTCTTGTCTTTAATTAATCGTCTGTGAAAACAAGGCTTAAACATTTTGATCTCCGGATTATAAGAGTTCACAATCCGTGCGCTTAATTAGTTACCACATGACGTTTAAGCATAAAGCATAAGCAGGTTTTGGGAGAAAGAAAGTAAAACTAACTTGAGATGCAAGGCACCTCTAACCAGTTTGGAGTAAACGTAGACAAGCCATCAAAGCAGGGTAATACAATTAAGCAAGTGGGTAAAAAGATTTTTATTTCACTACAAATTGTAAAATTTGAACAAACATTGCTCGCGCCCATGTGCTTACAATTACAATAAGATCATCAAACATGTCTAACATAAAACATGCTATAATTGGATGAAATTGGGAGACAATCAAGTCAACAATCCAACAATAAGATCACTAGTAACGTTGCTCTTCTTGCTGCATAAATCGTTTCTGCATTGGGGAGTGGAGTCGTCAAGCCTATTACTTCAGCTGTAAAAGGCCCGAGGTAGCTTCTTCCGGTGATTGTTTGTCATATGCAACTCTAGTTGTCAATTGTTGCCCTGTGGGTTGCTTCAATTCATGAGTACTGCCTTAGAAGATCGACACAACCCAAAATTTGTATTTACTTCTGCATCAAATGAGACAGCAAGGTTCGAAGAAGCATTCTCACCGGTGATACCTTGATACAGTGATACATTGGAGGACTTGTGCTCATTTTCACTGACAATTCAAACAAAAACTCATTTTCACTGACAATTCAAACAAAAACTGATACAGTGATTGTTGGAACTTTACAATTAGCCAGAACCCTAAATCACAATATAGTTGGAACGTCTCGAACTGTCTCGTCAATAGCTCAATCTTCTGCTTGTCTGCAGGGTCCAATATCCCGGCAACCTTCTCATCCTTCACGGTGTTCCTCATGCTGTAGGTGTAGTTCTTGAGCGAGTGAGTTCTTGGCATCCAACTTGGTTTTAACCTCCTCACCTTCAGGTTTGTACCTCTCTGCCTCCTTTACAATCTCTCAGCCTCTTACCTTCTCAAGCTGAGCTTGTCATTGGTAATAGTGGCCTTGTTTGAAAAGAAAAATCCGCAAATTTACCAATCTCCTGTACCTCTAGCTTTTCATGTCATGGAATCCACATTGTTAGAAGTTCAAATTTCATGTACTATCGAAAAGAAAAAATGTTTGATAACGGGTGCAAGCAATATTCTAAACCACTTACATTGAATATGCATCAAATGCCATATAGGGTTTAGGATTAGGAGTCATGAAAGATACAATTACAAAGCAGCATCAGGATATTAGTCCTAGCACTAATCACAGAGGAAACTAATCCCTAGCACAAGAGAAGATCCGAAAGCACTTAGCAGCATCAGGAAATTTCATTGTCAATTATTGCCGTTTATTTGCAACATTGTTCCAGAGCTAGTTGCAAAGCATGAATGAGACACATATCTCCTACTCAAGTGCCAACAGTGCAATTGTGCAAACTCCGGACAGAGTAATTCACTTTATATTAAGCTATTTTGAACATAAGAAATACCATTTTCATAAAATTCGAAAACAAAAAAAGGACTAAAAGAAACTATACTTCCGACTTAATTTGAAGTTACCACACAGGGGGGTTTTTAAATATAGGTCCAACTTTATATGCCTATTTTGAATGGAATCCATTACTATTACGTTCTTATAAGTGGGGTTCAGTAAGTAGACGTCAGCAAGTGTCCATGTTTTTAAAATAAATTACATCAATTGTCATTGTATGTTTTAACACAACTCATCCAAAAATAAAAGTGATTTAGATTTGGGAAAATAAATTACCTTCCTGTTAATGTTAATGTTTGTCTACCTAAAATTGTGGAAATTCTAGTCTAAAATTTGCTTGAATTTTATTGGTCTTCCCGTTGAGCCGATATTATTATTATTATATTGTTTGAGTATCTATTATTCAGGTACTCCAAATAATGGACATGTACCTAAAGAAGAGGAGGAAAACGGATTTAAGAAAGTGGAGAAGACGAACGTGCATATGGTTTAATAAGCTAACATTTAGGAGAATTATCTTCTTTTTTTTTTTTTTTAGTGAAACGATAACGTTAGTAAGTTAAATGTTAGATTATCCACCGATAGGGTTCAAATCCATGCCATCATGCAAGAGCACAACACATTTTCACTACTATGGTAAAAGGCCACTTGCAGGAGAATTATCTTTTAGCCTTTCATGAAATTAAGGATTATCATAAACTTATCCTGATACTAGGGTGTAAAAGTGGACTAACGTTAAGGATTATTATCAGTAATGCTAAGATCACGGGTAACATTGGGATGATAAAAAATGATCCAAAAAAATAGGAACGACAATGTTGTGGAATTACAATCATTGGACCTAATTATAAAATAACTAAAAAGTGTGCTAATCCTAATACTAGGGTATAAAAGTGGACTAATATTAAATTAATTATTCTTTTTTTTTTTTTTGTCTAATTTAACGAGTGTCTGCATTTTTTTTTTCAATTTTTTTGGAATTAAAAAATAATAATAACATAGAAAAATTTGGTTTTAATTGTTTCCAAATTAAGGACGTGGTTAAAATGATCAACCGTTAGGAAATTTAACATAAATGAAGAGAGTAGGAGTCCTACTAAAAGTGAGATTTCTCTATTTCCTAATACAAATAGGTCAGGCTAATTTAGGGTTTCTATTTCTTACTTACCCTCCAAGCAACTAATTAACCCTAAACCAATACCCTCACCGCCCCATTGGCACTCCCCCTCTCTATATCTATAAATAATACCACTCACTCTTTGCTCTCTTGCTTTTGTCTGTCCCATCAACAACAACGCACAGAAACCTAGTTCACCACTCTATCGGCTACTGCACTTCATCTTCTCGTGTATTGTTAATGGAGATCAATCATTCCCTTGTACTGAGTTGTTTCCGCTTCAAACCCACCGATCAAGAACTCATCGGTCGCTTCCTCCGCTACTTTTTGGTGGAGACGCCGCAGCTACTGCCCCCGTCACCACACCACACCTTCATGCACAAGTGCAACCTCTTCGGCAACCACTCAGAACCCTCTGAGATTTGGGAGGCCTTTGGAGGAGGAGGAGCACTTCAACTCGCTGCTCCTGACCAACCCGCCTTGTATTTCTTCTCTGAGCTCACGAAGAAAACCCCCAATGGTTCGAACATCGTTCGGAAGATGGGAAGAAACGGAGGTAAATGGGACGGCAAGGCAGTCCCTGCATGGGTTGAGGGAACTGACGGAACTTCTACCTGCATTGGACTAAAAAGAACCTTCTGCTACAAGAATGTATGCTCAGAGGACCATGGCGCGTGGTTACTAGACGAATACAGTCTCTTTGCGGCTCCAAGGAATCGCAAGAGCCATACAAGTTACGATTTTGATTATGTGCTTTGTCGGTTAAGGAAGACGTCCGACAATAACAACAGAAAGTGCCCGAGAACATCATCATCAGAGGATGATCAAGTGACCGCTTCCACGAAGAACAGCATTAACAAGAGAAAGTGTCCGACTTCATCATCATCAGAGGATCAAGTGACCACTTCGAACAAGAGGACGAAGAAGAAGAGCACAAACGAAGAGATCGAAGGTGATAATGATCAAGAATTGCTACTGCCAGCAGATTCTGGAATTGCTGCAGATGGAGCAGTAGAAGAGAATGTTTGGGATCCAAGTTTATTAGAGAAATATTTGCTTGAAACCCATGAAGAGGAACCTATGAATCCAAGTTTCTACAAGGAATGGATCGCTGCAGATGGAGGAGTACAAGAAGCTTATCATCCAAATGCCTACGAGAATGTGCTCGACCAATCATATTACGGCAGCAGCTACCCGAATAATGCTTGTTTGGAAGATCAGTTCATGCCACCCATTAACATTGCACAAGAGATATTGTAATAGTTCTGTCTAATTTTCCACTGCCAGTACAACTTAGTTCTGAACATCTATATACAAATTTGATTGGCTTTAGTCCATTTTGTTCCCTGTGATCATATATATAAAGTTATCAATGATCTGAGTCTGATTTTCCAGTCAATGTACTCTTAGATTTGTTAATTTGATGTCAAATAATGGATTTTCTTTTTAATTTACACAAAATAAATATTTTCTTGTCTTTAATTAATCATCATCGAACACAAAGCTTAAACATTTGGATCTCCAGACTGCCCTTCACAACCCGTGCGCTTAATTAATTACCACGTGATTTAACGATTAAGCATAAAGCATAAGCGGGTTTTGGGAGAAAGAAAGTAAAACTAACTTGAGATGCAAGGCACCTTAAGCCAGTGTGCAGTAAATGTAGACAAGCCATCAAAGCAGGGTAATAAAATTAAGCAAGTGGGGCAAAAAGGATTTTTGTTTCAGTAAAAACTGTAAAATTTGAACAAAGATTGCTCACACTCGTGTGCTTGCAAATTACAATAAGATCACCAGACATGTCCAACATAGAACATACTATAATTGGATGAAACTGGGAGACGCAGTCAAGTCAATAATCCAACAGTAAGCACTAGTAACGCTGCTCTTCTAGCCGCATAAATCGCTTCTGCACGGGGGAGCTGGAATCGTCAAGCCTATTACCTCAGCTGTATAAGGCCCAAGGTGGCTTCTTCCAGGTGATTGTTCATCATTCACAACTCTAGTTGTCAATTGTTGCCTTGCAGGTTGCCACAATTCAACCATACTGACATTAGAAGATCCACACAAGCCTAAATTTTTAGTTACTTCTGTATCAAATGAGGCAGCAAGGTTCGAAGACGCAATTCACCGGCGATGTGAGAAAACCAAATTTCTGTGTACAATTCTGTCTTACTCTATGACTGCATCCATATACTTTGTTGATCACCTTGCCAGCATCACCCTGCTTATCATCTGTCAAACCATTAACAATAAATCCGATAATGTTTCTTGTTTTTCATTGTATCGCTCTTCCTCTTTCGCTTTGTTTTCCAAGCTACTTGCTATTTTCCATTGTGCTATTTAACTGAACGCCGAGGATTCACATAGAATCTGCATCAACACCACTCAAAGAAGCGAACAGTCAAATTGGGCTCACTTACTAATCCAAGTTCTGAAAGAAAGCAAAAGAAAGTCTCAAAGTTAAAACAAGATTGGATTGAAAACGTTCAATCAAGGATGATAGCATGGGCTAAAAAACTTTATGGGGTCTTAAGTTTAATGGATGCTCAATTCCTGAAGAGAAAACGAATGTACCTACCGCGCTTTCCAAACACTACAGTGCGGTAACTATGACATTCATCTCCTTCAACTACATGTAAAAGGGAATAAAAATATAATAGAATACATACCAAGTACAAGACATCTAAGTTATTTGCAGCATTCTTCCAATTCATGGTTCTTGCTTCATAATCTGGACTGCTGGAGATGCAAAACAAACAAAACCCAACACAATCCAAATCACGTACACAAATTAAATTAATACCACAGCACTGACCCGGCCCGTCTTTCCAACTTCCAGGTCCGTCCTCGTCCTTCTATGGCGCGGTGCTGCTGAACAGCCACCGGAGAAATTGGAGTGGCGAGAAGCCAAGTTTTAAAAAATAAAAAATAAAAAATAAAAAAAATGAAGTGCCTGAGTCTTCCGGCGAGAACCGTGACTTGTTACCAGTTGTTTTTCTTAAAAAAAAAAAAAACAAAACAAAACAAAACAAAAAAAAAAAAAAAAAAAAAAACCAAGTTCAAGTTTGGTTTGGGTAAATACCAAAACTTGAAATTCTTGAATTACTCCTCTTGTTTTTATCCAAACAAAATTCCATGGATAACTGGTTTCTTTAATTTTCCCTTTTTTCCAGTTTATTAGTGTCTGCATTTTTTTTTTTACAAAATCCAATTTTTTTAACCGACCAAAAAATAAGGGTAAAAAAGAACAAAAACTTGAATTTAACAAATTAAACACGTGGTTTATTAAAATGACAACGGCTATGAAACTTTGACACAAATGTGAAGAGAGTCCTACTAAAATTGGGATTCTCACTATTTCCTAATACAATCAGGACGTCCTAGAGTTAGGGTTTCTAATTTCTTACTTACCCTCCAAGCAACTCTCTCTCTCTCTCCCCCCCCCCCCCCCCCCCCCTAGTTGTAATTGTAGCTGTAGCTGTGATCAATCCTAATTGCTTGAGGAAATTGTATTGAATCCCTTTATAAATACCAAACCAAACTACGCCATCTCTAATTGTCTGTCCCATCAACAACACCGCACAGAACCTAGTTAACTACTCCAGTACTGCACTTCATCTTCTCGTGTGGCGTTAATGGAGATCAATCATTCCCTTGTCCCGACCGGTTTCCGCTTCAAACCCACCGATCAAGAACTCATCGGTCGCTTCCTCCGCTACTTTTTGGTGGAGACGCCGCGGCTACTGCCCCCGCTACCGCACCACACCTTCATGCACAAGTGCAACCTCTTCGGCAACCACTCAGAACCCTCTGAGATTTGGGAGGCCTTCGGAGGAGGAGGAGCACTTCAACTTGCTGCTGCTGATCAACCCGCCTTGTACTTCTTCTCTGAGCTCACGAAGAAAAACCCCAAGGGTTCGAACATCATGCGAAAGATGGGAAGAGTCGGAGGTAACTGGGACGGCAAGGCAGTCCCCGCATGGGTTGAGGGGACTGACGGAACTTCTACCTGTATTGGACTAAAAAGAACCTTCTCCTACAAGAATGTAGGCTCAGAGGACCATGGCGCGTGGTTACTAGATGAATACAGTCTCTTTGCGGCTCCAAGGAAGCGCAAGAGCCATACAAGTTACGATTTTGATTACGTGCTTTGCCGGTTGAGGAAGACGTGCCCGAGTTCATCATCATCAGAGGATGATCAAGTGACCGCTTCAACGAAGAACGGCATTAACAAGAGAAAGTGTCCGACTTCACCATCATTCGAGGATCAAGTGACCACTTCAAACAAGAGGAAGAAGAATCAGCGTGCAAACGAAGAGATCAAAAGTGAGGATGATCAAGAAGCAGGATCAAAACAAAACATGAATCTGATCGATGTTGTTGAGGAGGAAGAAGGACAAGGCAATTCTTGTCTAACTAGTAATGATCCGAGATTGACCATCACGGTTGCCGAATCAAACGAAACAGTAGATAAAGCGCCGACCGATGGAGCAGTAGAAGAGGAAGTGCTTTCCCCAACAGCTTTTGCCTTAAAGGAATTTTTACTTTCTGAACCCGCGGAAGTGCTTATGCCAACTGCTTTTGAGGTCGCTGGTGATGGAAGAGTTGAGGAATTATATGCTGAACTCAAAGAAGTGTTGCATCCAAGTATGGATGATTGCTGGGATCGTCTCCAACTGCAGTCATTAGACGGTGGCAACTTCTGGTCAAGCACTTTTATAGATGAGCACCTTAATGTTTAAGGATTGTAGAAGCGATCGGCCTTGGTTGGTACCGAAGATTTGGTACCGGAATTTTTATCGGATTTAGTGAACAGTTTAGTTAGTGTTTCTTACAACATTGGTGCAAAAAAATTTATCTGCACCATATCAAAGTACTTTGTCTTTCCACTATAGTAGTTTACTCTTCAATTTGCTAATTTGATCAAATATTTACTCTGTTTTATATGTTTACTGTTTCCTTTTAATTTGCACTAAAAGAACAAGTTTGCGTGACAGTCTAACGGAAAATCAACTTAATCAGTCGCATAGCAGAAACAAGCGTTAACTTTTCGAACACAAAGCTGGATTAACTCGAAATGTTTAAGCATCAGCAGGATTTTGAGGAAGAAATAAAACCTGCCTTGATATGCAAGGTAGTCCAAACCAGTTTGTAAAGACAAAATGTGAAAAGCAGGGGAGTAAAAATGCAATCTTCATCAAGCCATCAAAGAAAAGCAGTAAAAGTAGCAAGTGGGTAAAAAGAAGATTTTTATTTCAGTAAAAACTGTAAGAACTGAAGTGTTACAACAATATGCCATCAGGCAAAGATGACAAAAGTTCCTCTAAATTATTCAACCAAACCACAAGATCCTCAAGCACTATAATTGGATAAAATTTGGAGACATAGTCAAGTCAATAATCTGAGGATAAGTGGTGACAACTCTACTCTTCCCGCTGCATAAACC
Source organism: Pyrus communis (assembly GCF_041283825.1). Taxonomy (NCBI): domain Eukaryota; kingdom Viridiplantae; phylum Streptophyta; class Magnoliopsida; order Rosales; family Rosaceae; genus Pyrus; species Pyrus communis. The sequence goes on along the minus strand of NC_142575.1, from coordinate 3,569,737 downwards.
GCTTCTACATTGAGGAGCTGGCGTAGTCAAATCTATTACCCCGGCTCCACAAGGTCTGAGATAGCTTTCACCCGGTGACTGATCATCGTCCGCAACTGTAATTGTCAATTGTTCCCTTGCAGGATGCCTCAGTTCAACACCACTGTCATCAGAAGATGTGGTAGCCGCATTCGAAGATGGCATTCTCACCGGTGATGTGATAAAACCAAATTGCTCTGTGCAATCTTCCTTTACTTGCTGACTGTCTCCATATACTTTGTTAATTGTCTTTTCTGTATCATCATTCTGATCATCTTCTGAATTATGAACTATAAAATCTGACAATGGTTCTTGCTCTAGAGTGCCGTCATACAAGAATTCATCATATTCTTTTTCATTGTAGTGCTCATAGCTTCCTACTTTATTGCCGATATCATTATGCTGATCGCCTGCTGAATTATGAACCATGACGTCCAATAATGTGTTTTCCTGTGGCGAACTATTGGTACACATATCTTGATCACATTCCCTTTCATTGCACCAATCATCTTCATTTTCAAAAATGTCATCAGATAGTTTGGTTGAGGAAGGAAGATCATCCATGGAGCAAACTTTGACCTTCACCTGCTCCGGCAGGCGTGGACAGCCAGCAGAATGCTTGGTGTACTGGCTCGAAAAGAAGTTCACAGTGAGGTTCAAGCTGATGATCCAAACAAACAAAATTTCACATCCCATTAGTACTATAAAAAAAGCATGTGTGCTCATTCACTCACAATTCACGCATTAACAAATAAAACGATACCTGTTCCATGGCGGAAGAGTGAGCATTGTGTATGCAAGCTTGATCTTGCTGACAAGTCCCCCAAGGGTTTTAAAGCTTGCAGCAGCCTGCCTAACTGCCTTTGATACAGTTGGATTCTGCCAGGCCCATTCAAACTGCAATTTCCAAATCCAGTCGATATAAATCGGAAATCCCCAAGCTAACATGATCCCAACCAAATATTAATACATAACTGATTTGAAAATTGGTTCCAACCCAGTGCGGGTTCCAATAAAACTGGAGATATCCTCAAATGAAACAGAAAAACGACATAATTCTCAAGAAATTGGAGTTTGAAAGTTCCCAAATTCCAATTAATAAATCTTCATATAAACTTGAATCCAACAAATCAATAAAAAAAAAAGAAAAAGAACCAAATGGATGCTAAATTAGTACAAACTCAATGTAGGTCCCAATCAAACTGGAAATATCCACAATTGACACATAATTAAGATATAATTCTCAAGAAATTTGCATCTAAGTTGATCCTAATCAATCATAATTGATAAATTAACTATATTTGGAAGGAAATAAAGACAAAAATGTAGAGACCTGGAGAGCAGAAACGTTTGTTGGGAAACCATAGATGCACAAGACCATCTCCCAAGGCCGCTTTCGCTTCGTTCTCCAGGCTCCTTGCGATATTTCTCCGTTGTGCTGCCTTATTCGCCGCCTCGGATTCACTGTGAACCTGTATTCAGCATCACCCAGATAAACAAACAGTCAAACTGGGGACACTTGCTAATCCAATTTATAAAAGAAAGCAACATAAAGTCTCAAATTTCAAATAAATTCAAATCAGATAGTGCCAAATGAACAAACAGTGAAATTGGGCAGAATTATTGATCGCAGTTCTAAAAGAAAGTTTCAAAATTTAAAGAAATTCAGATGGAAAAATGATTGAATCAAGAATGATCTGATTATTCTGAACTGATTGGAGATTAAAAATTAATAAAAGTAACTAAGGAAATTGGGAAATTACCCAATATAAGTGTGGCCCTTGTAGCGAGGGCTGCGAGAGGTCAACAGATAGCAAGCAAAGAATCGACCATCTCCTTCTTCTTCTTCCTCTGGCATCGCTGTTAGGGTTTCTGGGATTTCTGATCCTGCCTTTTTCTTCTGCCTCATCTCTCTCTCGTCTCTGCGAACACAAGCAGACACAGAGAGGTATACTGAAATTGGAATGAATACGATTCGACCGTTGGAATATTTTATCCTTATTGACTGTTTGAAAACCACGCCATTCGACGGTCGTGATCTGTCGGTGGTGCTGAAAGCGAAACCAAGCGAAAGGGATCCTCTCCAAGATCCCTTCTTTCTAATCTACTCCGGATTCTTTATTCTTAATTCATCAAATTAGAAAATCTGTATCATTAAAATTGGATTCAACTGCCATAAAAAAAAGCCTATAAGTTATAATAACTTCAACCGTTAGATCAAATTTTAATAATAAAAATCCACTAATTTAATGGATTAGAAAAAAAGAACGGGACCCAAAAAGAATAGACTGATTTTTACATACTTTTTCATTTTTGGCTATCGAAGCTCTTAGTTTTTGCCGTTTATATTTTTTACGAATTTGATGAGTAAAACTTCTATAAATCCAGTGTAATTGTTTAACCATTAGATCTTAATTTTTATATGTTTAAATTAAATTTTAACCGTTAAAATTCCCAAAGTATCTTATACCATAGAACTCCATAAAAAAATCTTCAAGAAGTGGTACGAGTTACAACACCAAGTCCACTATAAATTGACCTCACTCTCATTTTGAACCAGAAAAATCCCTCACTCTGCAATTCTCTTACTTTAGTTTTGGAAGGGGTTTGACTGATTTTCTTTCATTTAGATACCTTTTTAATTGTGACTGACACGTATTATAATCTATTCACTCCTGTTATAACATTGATTTCGAATCCCTCTCAATAATAGAAAGAGTAGTGTTATTCACACACTATTTTTACTTCTTACACACGCGTCTTAATTTTTGATCGTCGGATCTAGTGAAGTGAAGAAAATCAACAAAAATATGTGAGAAGTAAAAATAAGTATGCAAATAATAATGTCCTAATAGAAATTAACTTTATTTTGATACAGGTGGAGTTTATCTTGATATAAGTTTACCTCGATTTCTAACGAAAAAGTATCATTTTTCTGGAAATCTTAAAGATTCTGTGATCGAGATCGTTCATCATATATCGTGCGGTCATAAATCATTTAAAAATTTAAAATTAAATATAAATAACACTTAATGAAAACTGTTCGCAAGGTATACGAAAAGAATCCGACGAAAATCCTTTTCCATTTCTATCGAGCATTATTCTGAGTTTTTGAAGGGAGGGAGTTGAATCAATCAAGTTGTGGATGTATGTATAATTAGAATATGTCACATTCTCCCACCAACTGATCAATCAGTTAGCAATACCAGCCCCACATGTAGTCAAAAGGTTGGCCAATCAAGAGAAATAATGAACCCAAAAGTACAACAAAACAATAAATCCAAATCACCAAGTCAGAAAACCTACCACAATTTAAGCACAAAAACTAGGCTACTCAACTCTGACTATTTGGCCCAACACAAAGTGGCACTTACAATTACTATATCATACCAACTGAATTATTTTACATGCCGAAATTCGGTATATCAAAAATTTGGCAGGGTAATATGGTAATAGATTTTGTCATATCAAAAGTTTGGTATAGTAATTAGTACATGAATTTTGGTACGGTAATCGTACCAATACCACCCCTAGGTCTAACATTATCCTTAAGTTTGTCGTTTACACTTGGCTAGTTGGTTCATGTTCTTAAAATGCATCAAATTCATTTCTGGCTTGTCAAGACATTACTGTTTTCAACATAGAAGACATCAACTAAGGAAACAATAGCTAACGGATTTGAGACAGGGGAAGATACAAGGAGAGAAGCATTAACGGAGCAATTACCACTCTACAAAAGCATCATATTCCAATTCGTTTGACGAAAAAAAAATTACACATTACAAGCAGAGAGCATCAACAGTTCACAACCAGAATACCAGAAATGTAGAATCTTGCCTCAATAGTCACATAGAAAGCCAGCAAAACAAACTACCATTACTATAGACAAAGAATCCACATCTCAAATAGCGGTAACACGAATGGCATCACAACACTCCCCTTCCAAATGCCCTAACATCATCAACAAACATTAGCTCATAGGATACGACAGCAGCATTCAGCAGCATAGATTACACATTCGCATGTGGGCATGTAAGAGAAAAAATCTCTATATTGGGCTGCAAATTGCAAACTCGATTAACCATAAACCAGCAGCCATGACAAACAACAATTTCCATTATCCCTAACCACGAAAACACAGAAAATCCCTCACCATAAACAGACAATTTATCCTTATGTTTGTGAATGCAAGCATAAGCATGAATATTGGTGTATCCCAGCCTTCGATATTCTAAACGAGCATTTCATAAAATCCTTTCTCGGCCTTCTCATTAACATGAAGAATAGTACCTATGCTAATCGATTAATGAACACTCAAACGGGTTAAAGTAGGAGACTTTCTTATATAGCTGACAACATGCTCTCTTTGTAAATAGCATTAGCAAGGTAAAGTATAATGTATGAAAGCCGCCGAAGTTCGCAAGCCTTAGCTTTATACATAGCACAGGGAATAGCATGAGATAGAGGTGGATTATGTCTTGGTGAAATTTCTCCACACCACACTTGATTAGTTAATACAGAAACCAGAACCAGATAGTGTAAAATAGCAAAATTACAATACAAATTGGATTGATATTGTTGCTGAATGGTAGTAATTACAGCTACAGCACACCATTTGCAAACATCATACAACATTTCGGATTTCTTTTCAATTGGGTCCTTTCAAAATTACAACATCTTAGATTCTTAGTAGTCAATCTCAAACCTGGACTCGTGTGAGATTCCCAGCAATTATAGCATCAATCCGACTGCTTCGCCGCCGTCAACGACGCCAAATGCCTCCAGAGGTAGCGTCCGCTGGCCATGTCCACGACGGTCCAGAACCCCGATTCCAAGGCGGAGCGAACCTGCAAAAGGACACCAAAGAAGCGAAATTTGTTAAAACGGAGAGAAACCCAGAAGAGAAAAGCAGAAATGGTGCAGGAATTGAAGGGAGAAAATGGATTGGGAACCTTGGAGAATTGGTGGGGAGATTTGTTGGGGTTTTGCAGTTGGTGGGTTTCTTGTTCATCTTGCGGCATTTCCAATTGGGGGCCGTCGGATTTGAGGTTTCTGAGGACAAAGAAGCCGGCGAGGGTGGCGGAGAGGAATATGAGAATCAGCCGCAGGGGACACATTTCTCCTTCTCAATCTCTCAAGCATGCACAGGGAAAGAGAGGAGAGGAGAGGAGAGAGAAAGAGAGGAGGAGAGAGAGAGGATTGACAAATGTGTTGGTTATGAAAAGGGAGGGAGTGCAGTTGAAGCATGACAATGGTGAGAGGGAATGGTCAATTTTATTCTGTTTTGGTTATGGAAATGAGGTCATGACTTAAACTAATTCAAAGTATTGCGATAATTGCATTTGGCCTAACCAAACGCACATCCACACACACGTCTCAAATTAGTTGTCTAATTGCTTGAACATGACTTTAATGTTGAGGGACGGGTAATCGAGCTAGAGACCTCGGGTGTAAGAATGAAGGGTAATTGAATTAGAGATCTCGAGTGCATGAATGCATGTTTTTAATTAAATTGCATCAAATGTTGAGAATGGATAATTGAACTAGAAATCTCGAGTGCAAGAATGAATGTTTTAAATTAAATTGATTTGCAAGTCTGCATCTAGAATTCAGAGTTTTTTTTTTTTCCCTTGATACAAAGAATTGAGTCTCTTTGAGTGGGAATTTATTTTGACTTAAATTTTGGTTTTTTCATGTGCACCAATCACAACGCCATGTTGTGTTGTTATTATTAATGAACATGTGATAATATAGACAGAAGACTTTTGTATACTTTAGTTGTAGTATTAATATATAAAATAGGCCTTATACAGCACCCTTGTTAGAAAAAATTAAACATCAAGAAAATTATAAAACATTGTTTATAATTTCTATTTATATTACGAAAAAATATGCAAGTGATGGATTATCGTTTGTAGTAAAAAAAGTTAGTAAATAATATGGTCATAATATATTGCAAAGGCAAGAAGCACAAAGTTTTTTTTCCCATTTATGAACTTACGTATGGAGATTAGCATTTTCATCACAATCTGCCAAACATTTGTGATATAGATTATACTTAATGGTTTTAGTTGAGTTTATCGAGTTTTGTTGACTCTAGAAGTTATAATGCTTACGTGGACATATGAGCTGAAGATGCTCGATTATAGATTGAAGATGGGGAGAGTTTGTTTTTTTATACAACATTGAAATAGGCGATTTGGACTGAATCACACAATGAGTCAGTTATATCTTGGAATCAAACTCGTCATATAGAAGAATTTAACTGAAGACTTCTTACTCACGAAAATAATATCATTAGATTGTAATACTGACATGATAACTCATTTAATAGTCCTAATGTTAGATTAGTCTCCCCTTCCCTACCCTAATCACCAACTTAAATACCTACCCCACATTGTAGAATCTAGCAATAAAAATCAACTGCGTGTTCAAGAATTCTATCTTTGTTTTGCTTTTTGTTGTTTTACTTGCTTTACTTAAGTGCTTTGGCATAATGTAAACCAACAAATTGAAAAGTAATTATGTATGGAAAGTGCTTCTTGGGCTGCTTTGCCATGTCTTCTGTCCCTAGTGCGTCCGTCGTGTTTAAGTGCTTCTTCGACTGAGATCGTCGAACCAATAGTATAAAGGCATTTTTTCCCTACATATCCCAAGGAAGGATAAAATTATACAATGGAAAGTCCACCATGTTGCATTTGTACTGGTTTTCCACTATCCTTTTTAAATGACCGACAATAGCGAAGCCGCCCGATAGCGCGGCGCTCACGATCATCAATGGCGGCCATCATGGCCGGCGACCGACGCTAGCGTAAACTACTAATACAGCAGTGCTAAAGGCATAACTTGAGAATACGTGAGCAATGGCTGCAATTTGCACCAATCAGCCGATAAAAGCCATTCACTATCTTAAAATGTCTGCAATCAAATGTAACCTTCAATTTAAAAACTTAAAATGTAAGAAATAAACTAGAATCTACAAAACTAATTCTCATTTAACTCGCCAAATGTCAACTCAACGTCGTCCTGCTAATCGAGACAGGCATTACCAAACTATTTCGGCGCCCTGCTCAATCTGTGTAGGCGAACAATCTGCATCAAACGCATCCGGCAACTCTATGAGTTTGAGAAATTTGGCTTCCAAGCCAAAACATTAGTACAAGCAGCACGCCACAGCCTAGAAGTACATAACTATATAGATGAGTTCACAGAAAAAAGAGCTTAAATGCACCCTGGATTAAGAGTTTACATTTACCTGATGCTGCATATTAGACTTTGGCAAGACGGGCAATCTTCGCTAGCGCTGTTCTTAAACTTCGAATACCAGCTCCAGATTTCGAGCTCACCATCACCTGAAATAAGAACCAAATCCGGAGTGATTACATTATTTTCAACACTGATACGCGTAAATAGTATGCTTGTGATTATCAACTGATCAGATAACAGCATACTCCATACCGCGGGTTGGACCAAAGACTTATTTGCTTTCAGACTATGCAAAATCAGATATATTGATTAAAAAAGATAGTCTTACTGAGAAAATGCTGCTTATATATTGTGAAATGCCAGTATAAATAAGCCTTAATGACCTCTTCAATTTGCATTGCACGACGTGCCGCATCAATTGGGAAAACCGTATCCGTCTTAGTCAATAAAACCTGATATTTAGTTTCAGCTCTGTAAACCGAATCCGTATTAGTTAATAAAATCTGATACATATGTGCGTATACACCAATCGAAGACAATAGAGGAATGTGTGGTATCTTGTACCACATGGAATCAGTGTAACCGATGAGTTAATCCCGACATTGGTTTAATAAAATCAGTTGTCTACCTTTCCATTAAGTCAATGAGCTCATGATCCCTTGGCTTCATTCGCCATTTTGTACCAGTAAGTAAACACACTTGCTTTAGACCAACTCTTGTCGAAACATACTCCTTCACCTACAAAATTTGAAGCGCCCAAAAAACCAATTATATTGGCACATATAAGATTTAGATATTTGGATTCACTTGCAAGTAAACAGTTTTATTCACCAAATTCCACTTTAGAAATGAAAAGGAGAACATAAAGTTGTATACTCACAAGCTCCACCCAAGCATCCTTAAATTCTTCTTTAGCATAAGCAAAGCCATAACCGGGCAAATCAACCAAGCAGAGCTTTGATCCCAGATTGAAGAAATTAATGGTCTGCGGAAGAAGCACATTCGTCATCCACAAACTGAACAGCTGATGAAATCATAGCAACGAAGTCTATTTCCCGACGTTTGACCTCCCTGAAAAAGCAAACAGAAGCTAACATTACTTATTGTCTCACTTAGGAAATTTGCATACTCATTCCTAAAGTACGCGAATGAAAGACTTTCATTCTCGTACTTCAAATCATTGGAAAAAAGAAAAAAGAAAAGAAAAGAAAAGGTATCGTTTTTCTTTGTTTCCACATTTGATTTATGCTGTAATAGGATACCATTGCATTGCACGTTGCATGAACTTTCTAAGAGTGACCAAGAGTACGAGATTCTCCCCATCACAAATTTGATAAACCGGTCTGGTAACTTGTCATAATCTGAGCGCTGATCTTACCAACCATGGAAATTGCATCACATGAGCATTCTCCTACCTTATCCGCGAACCAAACATGGAAATTGAAGCACTGATCGTTGAGACCTGAGAATATGAATTAGGTTAGAATTGCGTGGTCCTCGAATAGACAAATCTATACTTTTCTCCACGATAAGCGACTAGAGATTTCATTTGCTTCATTTTAGACAGACACAACTCCATATTCCCATAGACAGGATAAAAGTAAGAGAAGGATATACTACATTATGCATTTGTTCTTTGGGTCACGTCATTCATGCTACCTCTCATCAAAGGACTCAACTTACTCTATTTGGGCTTGATTAAGTGTGGTACCCTACAGAGACTCCTGCACACACAAAATTTCTTCTCATTAAGAACTCGTTTGGAAATGATTTTAAAATGACTGAAAACGCTTTCTGCAAGAACCACCAGTTAATTCTTCCAAGAAGCACTTCAAATGTTTTTTTAGGATTCACTTGCAATTTCACTAAGGATTGATTCCAAAAGCATTCCCATCAAAAGTGTTGGGCTGGTTTGGTATTGCTGTGCTTTGAAAAAAAACTGCTTCTGCTGTGCTGTGAGAATAAGCAACTGTGAAATAAAGCAGCAAAGTGTTTGGTAAACTTTTTTGTAAAAGTGCTTTTGAAAAAAAAAAAGCAGTATTAGAGTGTTTGGTAAACTTTTATGTAAAACAGATGTGAAAAAAAACCGGTTTTTCAAAGCTGGGTTTTGCAGCTTCTTGTTTTTGGCTTTTTTTCATCCAAAACTATGAAAAAAAACTGAAGCTGAGTGTTTACCAAACACAAAAACAGCTCCCAGCTTTTTTTGATAGCAGCTTTTTTCAGAATCACCTCAGTACCAAACCAGGTCTTAGTCATTTTATAAGCATTTCAAGTGCTTTTTTTTTAAGGATTTAATTACATTTTTACTAATAATTGGTTTGAAAAGCACTCTCATATAAAAAATGTTTAGTCATTTTAAAAGCATTTCAAGTGCCTTTTTATAATTTACTTGCATTTTTATTAATGATTGGTTTCAAAAACCAGTATTTATCAAATATAGCCAAATATTAGTTCTTAATTTTAAAAATGTCAATTTTTATAATATTTTCAAATATATCCAAAATCTCACTTAAATAGACATAAATACCCTAAATTTTAAAATCAAATAAACTAAAAAATAAAAACCCTATATGATAAATTTCTGACGTCAAAACCTAAGAAATAGTGGAGACATATTAAAGGCATCATTGTTGGTTGTGTAGCCCTAAACGATGGTATAGATGGTTTTTTCATTTTTCCTCGTCTACGATTTCTTTTTATTTTTTGATTCATTCCATGTTTTGGTCGGTATCTTTTTTTGGTTCTTTGGTTTCGATGATTCTGGGAGACAAATGGATAGTACTTAAATGTGGTTTCGCGGTTTTGTGGTTCTTTGCTATCGGTCTGTATGTATTTGGGTACATTTTTATTTGTTCTCAAGTGTTTATGCAATGTAGTTTTTATGTAAATTGCCTAATGTAACTTTAACATCATTGCTTATGTAGTTTTTATCCAAATTGCTTCCGTAGTTTTTATGCAAATTGCCTTCGTAGTTATGTAGCAGACCAGTATCCACTTCTCATACAAATCATTTGTTTGCAAATTGCTTTTTGTAAAGAATTGTCCTACCCATCAATTACGCGAAGAAGACGTGATAGGAGAAAAAAAAAAAAAAAAAAAAAAAAAGATTCCCATCCCGTGAAGAAGAAAAATCAACTCGAAAATGTTCAAAGTGTGGTTCAAATGACCATTATAAAAAAACTGATGGGAATCCGATTCAACTTCATCCTACTTTGTTGAACTCTTTTAAATTTGAACTGTAATGAATAAATTTTTATTTGGATTGTTGTATTGTTTATTTTGGTTGTACATTAATCCTTTAAATTTGAGACAAGTAAAATTTAATTTATTTTTATTTGTTCATTCTGGTAGTGCACTTGTTGCTATATATATATATATATATATATATATATTATGTTCATTCCTAGCTGGATAAGAACAAGCTATCTGGCCAAGTAAGATGTTGATACTCCTTTCTTTGTCTATTTATTAAAAATATAAAATTGAGAGAAACCTACGGTCTTCAATTGACAAAGAAAATTAAAAAAATGATAAAAATATTGGTGGGAGCAACATTTGATTATAGTATTGAAAATTTTTAATCAACAACTATGCACATATATTGAGAACATTTGTGTCTATTTAAATGAGATTTTAAATATAATTAAAATTTTTTATAAAAAATCACATTTTTTTTTTAAATTAAAAGCGAATTTTTCTTATCCAATATGCTTTTAATCATTTTAAAAATACTTTCACACGAGCCATAAACTTCTTTCTCTCATCATGGAAGATTGAGCTAGCTTCCTCCCAACTCCATTCTCCCTACTCTCAATTACTCTATATTCTTTACTTGAACTTATCCGTTTCATGATTGATGCCCATAATTTTGCTTTTGTCCCTCCTTGTATCGTTGCCTATAATTGCTGGCTGGCCTGATGACTTTCCTGATGAATTATTGAAATAATTAACACGAAACAGTGCATCAAAACGTCACTCCAATAAATAAACAAATAAATAAAAGAAAAATTAATGAAAATAATTTCAAAACTTTGAATTTTAACTAAAAATCATGTAGTAACTTTATTTAATGGTTAGAACAAAGTTCAACTCTAAACCAATCCAATTAAAATGGTTCAAAAATTGAGTTTCCGTTTTTACCCCTGACAGCAACACAACACGTTGTCCCTGTAGAATCTAAGAATACACAGTTTCTGAATATACTACCGTCATTTCATTCAATGTTGATAAAATTACAATGGTGCTTCAGTATATATATATATAAGCAATATGCTACTCGTACAATTACAATTATGCTCTTGTCTAATCTACCAATTTATAAAAAAAAAATTATAATAAACATCCAAGTAACTTGATGACTCAATACTTGACACTTTAGTCCCTCCCTCCTCCTACCTCTGCTGCATTTCCTCCATTCATATAAAAATGACAAAAGTTGATTTTTTTTGTTAAGCTTTACATTTCATGGTTACACATGGTGGAATTGAAGCCGCGCGCGCAGCGGAGAGAGAGATCGAGAGAAGATGAGATAGAGGATGCGCTCCCCGCAGAGAGAGAGACCGAGAAAAGATGAGATAGGAACCTCGCTGACCGCTGTAATTTTTCAAATTGCAATGATAGTTTGATGGACGCCATCTCTCTCCTTGGAGAAGAAGGTGGGTGGGTGGGTCCCTTATAACTTTTAATTTAGTTTTGTTTTTAAAATGGTTTTTTAATATTTAATTAATTTTTTTGCCACATCATAAATACATGTAAGTTTTATATTTATCACGTTATCACTTACTGATCAAATTGATGACTAACAGATGTATGAAATGCATTTTACTTGGATTTTGATACACAGAGAGAAAGGTTGAGAGAGAGGGAGAGAGCATGAGAGCCCAAAATGTCATATTTCATGGTCATCGTCGTCATCATGCTGTCAAAGACACTGCTACTGGAATTTGAAGTCATCTTTTCAAGTAGGGTTCTTGTGTCTTTGCTCCAACTTAAAATTAAAAAACAAATAAAACAAACTAATTTTTTTTTTTTTTTTGTCAAATGTTAAAATTAAAAGTGAATCTTTATAAAGTATTTGTTGAACATAAGTCTAAAAGTGTGATTACATATTCTTTTTTGTTTTTTGGTGGAGTAATCTTGTATTATTTATAGAACTTCTGAAAATTAAACCAAAATAATTCACATTATTTTTAAAACTGAGTCAAATTAATCCTCACTATTTCTAGAAGCAAAATAATCCATCCAATTTCTGGAACTACTCCAAAATAACCTACATTATTTCTAAAACTACAGCAAAATAACCCACACTATTTCTAAAATGGAACAAAATTTATAGAACTTCTGAAAATTAAACCAAAATAATTCACATTATTTTTAAAACTGAGTCAAATTAATCCTCACTATTTCTAGAAGCAAAATAATCCATCCAATTTCTGGAACTACTCCAAAATAACCCACATTATTTCTAAAACTACAGCAAAATAACCCACACTATTTCTAAAATGGAACAAAATAAACAGTGTGACATCCCACATCGCTCAGGGGAGTGATCCTTAAATGTATATTCCCATCCCTACCTAGCACGAGGCCTTTTGGGAGCTCACTGGCTTCAGGTTCCGTAGGAACTCCGAAGTTAAGCGAGAAGGGGGCTAGAGCAATCCCATGATGGGTGACCCACTGGGAAGTTGCTCGTGAATTCCCAAAAACAAAACTGTGAGGGAATGGTAAGCCCAAAACGGACAATATCGTGCTACGGTAGTGGAGTCGGGCCCGGGAAGTAGTCTCGCCCGGGTCGGGATGTGACAATTTGGTATCAGAGCCTACCCCTGACCGCGTGTGTGCCGACGAGGACGTCGGGCCCCTAAGGGGGGTGGATTGTGACATCCCACATCGCCCAGGGGAGTAATCCTTAAATGTATATTCTCATCCCTACCTAGCACGAGTCCTTTTGGGAGCTCACTGGCTTCGGGTTCCGTAGGAACTCCGAAGTTAAGCGAGAAGGGGGCTAGAGCAATCCCATGATGGGTGACCCACTGGGAAGTTGCTCGTGAGTTCCCAAAAACAAAACCGTGAGGGAATGGTAAGCCCAAAGCGGACAATATCGTGCTACAGTAGTGGAGTCGGGCCTGGGAAGTAGTCCCGCCCGGGTCGGGATGTGACAAACAGTATTTCTGAAACTATAGCAAAATAACAAATACTACTTCTGAAACTAAACTAAAATAATCCACATATTTGTAGAACTACAACAAAATTACACGCTATTTCTGAAAATGAACTGAAATAACTCACGTTTTTTCTAGAACTATAACAAATTAACTCACACTATTTCTGAAACTACATCAAAATAACCCATACTATTTGTGGATCTATAACATAATAAACCACACTATTTATGAAAGTGAGCAAAAATAACACACACTATTTTTGAAAGCGAACAAACATAACCCACACTATTTTTGAAACTAAACTAAAATAATCCACATATATTTCTGGAACTATAGAATAATAACTCACATTATTCCTGAAAGTGACCCAAAATAACTCATACTATTACTAGAACTATAACATAATAAGCCACACTATTTCCGAAAGTTGGTCAAAATCACTCACACTATTTATGAAAGGTAATAAAATAAACACTATTTCTGGAACTATAACACAATAATCCACACTAATTCTGAATTTGAACAAAAAAATAACGCACACTATTGCTAGAACTATTGTGACATTCCACGTCGGTCAGGGGAGTGATCCTTAAATGTATATTCTAATCCCTACCTAGCACGAGGCCTTTTGGGAGCTCACTGGCTTCGGGTTCCGTAGGAACTCCGAAGTTAAGCGAGAAGGGGGCTAGAGCAATCCCATGATGGGTGACCCACTGGGAAGTTGCTCGTGAGTTCCCAAAAAACAAAACCGTGAGGGAATGGTAAGCCCAAAGCGGACAATATCGTACTACGGTGGTGGAGTGGACCCGGGAACTGATCCACCCCGGGCGGGGATGTGACAACTATCGCAAAATTATACATTATTTATTAAAAAACTGAAGAACACACATTTTTTCTCATGATTCTAAAAGACGTTAGGTGCTAGTCGGACGTAGAACTAGACAAATGTAAGTAAATTTATTATTTGATAAAATAAAATGAAAATTTAAATAATTACAACTCCATAGTACTTTAAGAAATATTTTATAGAAATCATATGAATTTATCGTAAATTTAAAACAAAATAAAAGTGTAAAACATATGATGTAAAAAGCATTTGAACAACAATTTATAAAAAAATAAAAAAAGAAAGGAGAGAGCTAAGGGATGTGACGCATAAAAGGTTGGAGGTGGGGCACCACATAATTTCTTAAAACATGTTGGGATGCTAGCTGTTCCAATTTCATTGAAAAACAATTTAATAAAAAACTAAATATGAAAGGGTGAGGCCACCTGGGGTCGGAGTTAAGTGAGAGACACTTTTCTTCTTATCTTTCTGTTAAAGCAATTTTGAAAAGTTACATTTGAGCGTGATGGGCTTTGTAATTCAGCCCGTATATAATTTAGAGTTTTTGTCCTTATATTTAAAGGAAAAATAATAAAAAATATTTGAAAACTTTGAATTTTAACGATAAAGAAAAAATAAAGAGTAAAGTAAATAATACCATGATTGATTTTTTAATGTAAAAATGTGGTTTTTTTTCCGTTAAAGTGAACAGTACCGAAAATTTTTCATTAAAGTTCCCCATATTTAAATTTGAAGAGTTTTTTGTTAAACAATATTTTAAGCTGGTTTATGGTTAAAATAATCTTCATCTAAGCTCTTTTTATTAAAACTCGCTAAAATAAATGATGCAGAGCACTCTATCACCTGAAATCGGTTCCTACAATCTTGCAAATTGGCAATTATTCCAATCTCCCGACCCCCAATTATCCGTTCATTATCCTATCTCATGAAAATTAAGAGTTTGAATCTCTCTTTCTTCCTTAGACGACTCAGATTTTCGAGTCCACAGATTCCAAACGTAGAGAGAAAGGTCTTGTTAATAATTGGTTTGGTCTGAGCACTAAATGTGTATTTTTAATAATTTTGCCCATAATATAGAGGTCGGCTAGCAATTTAAACCAGTTTGTTATATGGTCACATTCATTATTTATTATATGATTATGATGCCTTGTGTCTAATCCATTCAATATAAAAAAATAAAAAAATGTATATGGGTAGGCAAATGGCAGCAAGTTCATAATTGATAAGTATAAAATACTCCATTCTTTCGGTCCGTGTCAACCCACTATGTGAACAGCAACCAAATTACAGTTGTCAAATTAAATTTTTGAGATGCACTAGTGGACGGAAGATTCAAATTTGAGATCTTTTTAATATGAAAGAATAAAACATAATTTTGACGAATAAAATATAATTTTGATGTGTTTATTTATTTGTAATGGATACAATCTTGAATTGAAAAAGTCATGAATGAGGAAGAGAATGAAAAGGTATGGAATCAACGACCCATAACCCACCAAAATACTTGGTTCTTAAGTTTGAATTACAGTTTGTATTGTCAGACTCACAAACTTTCCACTCCGTATAAGAAGTCGGAAATCAAAAGATTCAATTATCTTAACCAATTATGAGTTCATTGGTGTTCAATCGCAGTTTGTATTGTGAGTAGGCCTGGCCTGCTAATTTTTTGGACGATCCATTAACTTAACACAAACATAATAAGTTTCGAATCAACTTGTTATCGATGTAGATCTTATCGGATCACCAGTTAACGAGTTGGGTTGTTATCAAGTCATCCATTAAGAACTCCATAAAATATTCTTTTTCAAATCTAGACAACATTCGTTAACCCAACAAGAAATAACACGATCTGTTGACGAATCGGGTCGTTATCGGCTCACCTAATAGAACACCCGTTAAGATAACGAGTTTGTCACGACACGATCTATTAAGATCAATGCTCTAAAAGACGCTAGGCGCTAGGCGCTAGTCGGACGGCGGGCTGGCGCCCAGACAGATTTAGATAAATTTCTTGTATATCTTGTAAATAAGTGCATATTGACACTTATAAAAAAATATACTTGTATGAAATCTATAGATAAGATAATAAAAGAACGATAAAATGCAAAAAGAGTATCCAACAAGTCCAAATTTTAAAAATACATTAAGCATATATGTCATATAACCATAGCGATGAGTATTATAGGATAACACATGTACAACAAGTTCGCAATTTTAAACCAATTAGACTTAGATAGGATTTTTTTTTTTTTTTTATATATTTGAATTTCATTAAAAAAAAAAAAGGGCCTAGGGCCTAGGCTGCCACCTAAAGCCTCGCCGATTTTTCCAACCGATTTGCAAGGAAAGCCTCGGGTCACCACTGCCCAGCCCCTAGGCATTTTTTTAGAACATTGGTTAAGATAAGGGATATGATACGAAAACGACACTAATACAACAAATACAACGACACTAATACAACAAATACAACTTGTTTGCCAAACCTAATTATGAGACTCACATACTTCTAATTACATACAAAAAGTTAGAAATCAAAACACTTCTAACCCTTATTCTAGATAAATAAACGTCATTAGACCAAAGATTTTAAATACAAACACCAAAATTGAAAGAAGAAAGAATCATTACAATTATACAAGATGCATTGCAAAAGAGTCAGAGTTTTGATTAGATTTAAATCTAACCCTTCATCCTCTGTTGCCCTCATCAACTTACTCATATAATCTGTACAACTTAACTTGTACATTGCCCTATCAAAGGCTATATATAAATAATATATATATCACCTCCCCTATACATGCACATATATCTCTTTTCCCTAATCCCAGTCTTAATCCCAGATTACAAAATCGGTTTAGTAATCTTTGTCTTAATCCCAGATTACAAAATCGGTTTAGTAATCTTTTATTAATCCCATTTGCCAGTACAAACACAACAACCCATTATCTTCTATTTTTTTAATTTTTATTAATTAATCACTTGATTAATTTTAATTACCATTCCAAAAAGCGACATGTCGTTCGACACCCACAATCAACATTCGTCGACTGGGCAAGCGAGCGAGGAGGAGGAAGGAGTTGATATTGACGATGAGGGACTTTGATCATCTGGGCAAATCAGGTAAGGCCTGAGCTTGTTCTTCCACAGCTCCTTGTACGGCCCCGCGTCGCCGCCCGTCCTCTTGGCCTCCACCACCACTAGATTTTCCGTCAATCTGGAAACCTCCACCCCGATTGATAAATTCCCATTCTGCCCTTCCATCTCCAGCCCCCAATCCTTCTTCCTCCTCACCCTCAGCTTCTCCGCCTTTGCAAACTCCGCCACTCTATCCACCACGTTCTCCACTGTATCTTCCGAGATAAATCGCTCGCCGTCTTCCGCCGGGCTGCTGCTCGATGGCTCGAACAACCCGGACAGGTCCAGCCCGGCCGAGAACGAAATCAAATCGAACGCGTTCAGGCTCGTCACGCCCTTCTGCTCCTCCTCGCCGCCGCCAATTTTGGCGTCGTCCATCGAATAATCATCGTCGTAGAATTTGATCTCCTTGCACCCGCCTTTTCTGAACCACGGGTCCTTCAAAATCTCGTCGATCGTGATCCGGGTCGCTGGGTTTGTATCCATGAGCCGACCCAAAAACCGCTTCAGATCCGACGACATCCATTTCGGGCACCGAAATTCTCCCTTGTAAATCTTCTTATACATGGCCATCAGATTTGGGTCGTTGAACGGCAGGAACCCGGCGTTCAAAACGTACAGTATCACGCCGCACGACCACACATCCACCTTGGCGCCGTCGTATCCCTTCTTCGTCAAAATCTCCGGGGCCACGTAAGCGGGGGTCCCGCATAGCGTGTGGAGGAGCCCGTCGGGTCGGATCTGGTTGGTCACGGCGCTGAGACCGAAATCCGAAACCTTCAAATCCCCGTTCTCGTCAACGAGCAAATTCTCGGGCTTCAAATCCCGGTGGTAGACGCCGCGAGAGTGGCAGTACCCGACGGCGGAGATGAGCTGCTGGAAGTACTTCCGGCTGAGATTCTCCGAGAAACGCGCCTTCGACACCTTGGCGAAAAGCTCCCCGCCTTTCACGAACTCCATGACGAAGTAAATCTTGGTCTTCGAGGCGAGGACCTCGTAGAGCTTGACGATGTTGGGGTGGCGGAGGCGGCGCATGATGGTGATCTCGCGCTTGATGTTGGACATGAGGCTGGTGCCGGCGAGCTTCTTCTTGTTGATGACTTTGACGGCGACACTCTGGCCGGTGCGGACGTCGCGGGCGTGGTAGACTTTGGCGAAGGCGCCGCACCCGAGGAGCTTGCCGAGCTCGTACTTCCCGAACAGGGCATTGTCAGGGACGCGCGGCTGCTGTGGCGCCAGCAGCGGCTGTCGTTGTTCGCTCTCCGGCATCATGGGATGCCGAGATGAGACCGAACCGGGGGGAATCGGGTCGGTCCGGGTTGTGGGTTTTGATTGGTTGAAAAGAGAGTGAGAGATGATAAATAAAAACGGGTGAGAAGATTTGGGGATTTTGTGTTTTGTCAGAGGAGGAATGTCGGGAGTTTTAATTGGGAGGAGGAGGAGAGAAAAGTACGGAAAGGTTTTCGGTGGAAGCTGCGGTGGAGGATGAGTTTGTCTGTTGTAGGGTTTTAAGGGGATATCTTCCTATACGTAGGAGAGAATAGTTTTGTTTTGTTTTATTTTGTTTTTATTTGGGTTTTGCGAGACCAAAATTAAAAAATAGCAAAAGACGGTTTTTTGTTTGAATTTTTTTTTTGTCGTTTTTATTTTTATTTTTTGTGTTCAAAATGTAGGAAATTATAAAGGGTGAAACAAAAACATCATAAAACAAAATAGTTATCTAACAGGTCATCTGTTTATAAATTTCGTTTTCAGCCTCCTTACACTGTTTTTGGATGAAACCTTATTAAGGAATTTCAAAATTATGAAAATAGAAATGGCGGAATTCTATTTTTTAGAATTTGTAAATTTTTTTTATTTAGTTAACCTAGAAGAACAATAAAATTTGAATATAATTTTTTTTATTTTTAAACTCTCACCCATATAAATTTAAAAATGACACTTATTTGTATTATAATTTAAACTCAGGAACTGGGGGTCTCAAATTCTCAGTTTTTTTTTTTTTTTCTACTCGAATATTCTAAATTCCTATGTTTATGAATCTAAAAAAGGAAATGGGTGATGTCGATTTATAAATTCTGACTTTTGTTAATATTTCAAATTTATTTCTCTCATTCAAACATTCAAACACAGTGTTAGGCTATATTTGGACAAGTAATTTGCAAGAGCAAAGAAATATCCGCTGTGATCATGCTTCTGCGCTCGGGATAGAGTGCAGATGTTGTTTTTTTTTGGATAAATCACATGTATAATAAAAGTGAATGGTGATTATCGGGCGTGGAAAATAAATTCGGCATTTAAACAACCTTCAAACCTTTTTTAAATTAAAATGTCCTAATTTCCTTGTCTGATGTCCCAAAAAATAAAACTACAGAAACTATATGTGGTACATAAACGATTGATCGATGCTGCTGCCAACCACCACCATCAGTTTTCAAATTCACTGCTTCTGCCACGACCACCACCCTCGCCATCGATGCTTCTGCCAACCCCAACCCCATCCTCACCCTATTACTACCTTTTCCCTAGCAACAACAACGTCACCATTATCATCCTTGGTGACTCCCCTCCTCCACCACTACTGCCACTACCATCGTTAGCATTCTACCATCACAACCATTCACATCAATAGATCAACCACCACCACTCGTTTACAAACATATCATGTCTTCATAAAGCATATTTTTAAATTTTGCATTTATGTACCATTACAATTTCAGCCTCCTTACACTGTTTTTGGTTGAAACCTTACTAAGGAATTTCAAAATTATGAAAATAGAAATGACGGAATTTTATTTTTTAGAATTTGTAAAGTTTCTTATTTAGTTAACCTAGAAGAACAATAAAACTTGAATACAATTTTTTTTTTTTTAAACTCTCACCCATATAAATTTAGAAATGACACTTATTTGCATTATAATTTAAACTCGGGAACTGAAGGTCTCAAATTCTCAGTTTTTTTTTTCTACTCGAATATTCTAAATTCCTATGTTTATGAATCTAAAAAAGGAAATTGGTGCATGTCGATTTATAAATTCTGACTTTTGTTAATATTTCAAGTTTATTTCTCTCATTCAAACATTCAAACATAGTGCTAGGCTATATTTGGACAAGTAATTTGCAAGAGCAAGGAAATATACGCTGAATTAGAAAGAAATGAACTATAAAACATTAGATGAGATGACATAAAACTATAAAACTTGAAATGAGTAAATACAATGCATGATCATTGTGACGACATAAATAAGGGATTTGCAAACGACTACATGCATTGTATTTACTCATTTCAAGTGCTCGTCTATTTGTAATGCATTCTAGCTAATTTAGCCAAAACCCTTTTTAGTACTTACAAACCCTTGTACAAACATTTAAGCTTCTACCAACGTGCCCTCTGGTGTCTAATTTATCAAATTTTTATCAGAATGAAGAATAATTTCGTCGGTAAGAAAATCTAACCAAAGAAATGTGATAGAGTAAAAAAAAAGATTAGGGATGTAAAGCTAAATTGAAAGGTGAGGGACTAATTAGAAATTTTAAGAGAGTCATTGGTCATTTTAGTTTTCTTTTTTAATAACTTGTCCTGTTGCAAGCTCAAAAAATTAGAAAAAGAGAAAGAGGCGGGGTTTTCTTTGAATCTTGTTTTATTAAGAAAAATATTAAGAGGCCGTTTAATAATCATTTCATTTTCAGTTTTTGTTTTTCATTTTTTGAAAATTGAAAAATAAAATCTTATTTGGTAACTACTTTCAATTTATATGTGAAATGAATTTGACCTTGTAGTTCTAATTGTATTCAAAACCTATTGTTTGCTTAATTTGTATTACTTGAGCCATTTCGAGAACAACTCAAGCTCATCTTGACACACATTGAATTGTATGTAAGCAAGTAAATACAACACCCAACAGACAAGAGATCGATGGCTCGACAAGCACTCGATGAGATCGAGTTACTCTTAGAGAGGGGGTCGAGTTTTGCTCGAGGGCTCCTCGAATAATGAGAACTAGGCAAACAAAGGGTTTGAATGTTATTAGAAAAATTATAAGGTCAGCTAAGTATATTTATTAAATTGTACGACTCGTTTGATAACCAGTTTGTTTGTAGTTTATGGTTTAATGTTTTTGTGTTAG
This sequence comes from Pyrus communis, assembly GCF_041283825.1. Classification (NCBI taxonomy): domain Eukaryota; kingdom Viridiplantae; phylum Streptophyta; class Magnoliopsida; order Rosales; family Rosaceae; genus Pyrus; species Pyrus communis. Next base: position 3,548,240 of record NC_142575.1, on the reverse strand, counting down.
TGGGAATCAAAAAGTGTGGATGAAATGTCGTAAGAGAAATCTAGAAGAAATGTACAAAGAAATACTGTTAGTTACGCATAGAAATGTACACTCTTTCTCAAAAAATGAAACTATTTAAAAGAAGAGAAACAAAAATCTACTTGTTGGATGGTTTCACTTTTGAGAAATGTTGTTAGAATTTCTTGTGGGAAAATTAGAATGCTCTACATCTTTTTTATAGTTGTTAGATTAAACATTCATCCATTTTAAAGATTTGGTTGAGGTGCTTTGATCAATTGTCACCTCAATAATTTTCTATTTATTTAATTTCCATGTCATTAATTTAAATGCATTTATATAGAGGCATAAGGTAGCTTAGCAACTAATTGCCTATAATATAGGAATTTAATTTCGTCAATCCCCTTCTACGCATTAAATGATATTTTTTAAATAAAATAAAATAAAAAATTAATTAACTAATTCCTCATTTCCTTATTATCAATATTTAAAAAATTAAAAAAAAATCTCTTTCTATTAAAAATATCTCAATAAAAAGTCTTCATTACATATTTTTTTCACGTATAGATATATAAAAAATATACTTAAAACTTACGGTACATTTGAGAACAAAAATATCAACTTTTGGTACGTTTGGATTTCAAATGTACCAAAAATTTAAATGTACCATAAAACCAAATGTACCTATTGTTATGTAACCCTTTTGGTACGTTTAGATTCCAAATGTACCAAAAGACCAAATGAACAAAAAATCCAAAATGTACCACAAAACCAAATGTCTCTATCAGATAACCCCTTTTGGTACATTTACATTCCAAATGTACCGAGAAATACAAAAAATCAAATCCATTATAAAACTAAATGTGTCCATATTATATGTAACTAGACGTAGCTATATAATCAAACAAATCTTTATTATGTGTTGGGTCTTCTAAATAATAAAATCTGACAATTTTTTTTTTTTAATAAATATTCTACTATATTCACAAAAAAAGTAAAAATTATAACAAACAATAAAAAAAAAAAGCATAGAGATGGATAATAAACGCATAAATATAGGGATAATAGGAAAAGAAAAAAAAAACGAAATGTCCAAGAGAAGTCGTGAAAAACTAAAATTTAAAAAAAAAAATGAACTTATGTGAAAAATTGAAATTAATAACCAAATTTTTAGGAAAATGTTTGATCAAATTTTCAAAAGGAGTGTATGTTTAATCTAAAAAAATTAAAAAACGAGGCGCCTATATCAAAACGCCCCTTTTTGTTATTTTGGGATGCTTTTGTTTTGTTTGTATTTCATTTGACTTGGGTTTAAGTTTCCGAAGTTGTTAACCTACCTACCTACCTACTTGTATATGTTTTTATTGCCCTTACCATATGGAGTGACTCAAGGAGCGAAGATTTAATTTGAGATTAGAGGTTGCTTAGACAGGAATAGCAACGTTAACATTCTTCTTCTACTTTCAAATAAGAAATCATACAAGAGTTTTCTAGTATGTTCTAGTGTATCTTGTAAGTTGGGATTCTTTGTTATTTGATTTCTGGTCAATCATTTAACGACCAATAATGATAAAATATCCCAATGTATAAAGTAACACTAAAACATATTAGAGGTACCAAAAAAATGCATGCATGCATTAATTTTAATGACCAAATATCTCAATGTACATAGAATATGCTGTAAACTACCAAGTTTTATTTTTTTATTTTTTTATTTTTTAAAGGATTAGTTGGTGGCTTGGCCACTATAGTTTATTTTTTCGGAGGCCGAAATGACTCATAAAGGCTTTTCAGCTTTTCCACTCTTTCAAGAGCATTTAGTCTTCCTTGGTCACCATTATATGATTCACCATCACCGAAATCGAATTCATGTATGCATGCAATGTAGTAAAAACAACCTAATGACCGAAAATAGCGAAAATCTAACCTCCAAATATCTCAATACATAAAATACATCGTAACACACTTGAAATTTTCGGAACTATGTATGCATGCATGAAGGACAATCTTATCCGATAAATGTTTGAAGGCGTAAGACATATCTTGGATGAAGGTTTAGGTGTTGGCCATATGGGGTATATAATCATTTGAAATGACACACAATATATTTGAATATCGATTGGTCAGGGACAACAATTTGTGTCAAAAATTGTTAGTGTGTTTATGAAGCCAAAATGTGATCATGCTTCTGCGCTCGGGATAGAGTGCAGATGGTTGTTTTTTTTTGGATAAATCACATGTATAATAAAAGTGAAAGGTGATTATCCGGCGTGAAAAATAAATTCGGAATTTAAACAACCTTCAAACCTTTTTTAAATTAAAATGTCCTAATTTCCTTGTCTGATGTCACAAAAAATAAAACGACAGAAACTATATGTGGTACATAAACGATTGATCGATGCTGCTGCCAACCACCACCATCAGTTTTCAAATTCACTGCTTCTGCCACGACCACCACCATCGCCATCGATGCTTCTGCCAACCCCAACCCCATTCTCACCCTATTACTACCTTTTCCCTAGCAACAACAACGTCACCATTATCATCCTTGGTGACTCCCCTCCTCCACCACCACTGCCACTACCATCGTTAGCACTCTACCATCACAACCATTCACATCTATACATCAACCACCACCACTCGTTTACAAACATATCATGTCTTCATAAAGCATATTTTTAAATTTTGCATTTATGTACCATTACAATTTGGTCAAAGAAATATTTTTAGAAATTCAATATCATTAAGTTTCATCAATTTGAAATTCGTCATCTCAAAATTTCTTAGTGCTCTTAAACTTGTTCATCCAACATATGTAACCTTGATCGGTGAAATTTATGCTTGCACATTTGGTCGTGTCTTGTCAAATAGTTTTAACGGATGTTCGAATTTGATTAGTGTTCTATGTAAGGCACGCACGGTTGGCCTCACAAAATAATAATACTTAACACTGTTAACTCTTTGTTAAACTGCATAACACGTGTCAAGTAAATAGATAGAAGATATGAAAGAAGACACAAACTTGGAGACAGCGGACCTACATCCCGCTCGTTTAAGCTCTGCCAAATTGTCAATTCGATCAGTGCTAAAAATTTTATAAACTTCATTAAAATTGTGTTACTTGTGAAATAGTGGGGTGTTAAATGAGAAACGATTTAGTCATGGCAGTGTAAGTGTTAACAACCAATCGTTACTTGATTGGAATGTTAGGTTTGAGTCCACCAGCTAAAGCTTCCTTCAAGTACGTTATATGCAACAACGACAGGGTTTACTAAATTGATTACTAAATCAACAAGTAATTAACCTAATATAATATGACTATTTAGCAGAAATATTGAATGGCTAAAGCAGCATGGGCATAAGTAATACGAAGGGTCAATTAATTGGGACCAACATAAATATTGAATGGCTAAGAATTAAACCAAAGATTTATAGTTTGTTTTGAAATGCATGGCTGCCATTGACAGGAGCCAAACCAACGACCGATCAGGAAGCAAACTTAGTTAGCTTATGTTCCAAAGCTACAAGAGCCAAGTGATTATAGTCTGATAGAGAGTGTGGCATTGGCACTACAATCCCTTTCTTTATAGCTTTTATCTTTGTCTTGCAAAACAAAATTCAACTCTCATTTCTGCCTCAATCCTCTAATGTCAGATATTTTTGCACCGCCACTCAGTGTTATCCAATCATCTTGTACTATACTGCACATATTTATTTATCTTATTTGGTCTCCCTCTATGACGGATTGAAATAGATAACCAACTATATTTAAAATTATGTTGAAGAAAGAAACAAAATAAATGCATCCAACTTGAAGGAAGAAAATCGAGGAATTATTGTTTTAAGTAAAGAAACTTATTTGTCCTCATATTCGGCTTTGTCTACTTATATTATAAACGTTGGTAGATGAATTATTTCCTATATTTTCATGCCAATTATTCCTAGGTTTTATGAAATAATTAATTTTAAAAGAGCTTTTTTACTTTTCTTTTTTCTCAATTTCAGCTACTGTGCACTTAAAATATTTGTTGTGATAAATTAACTTTTCGGAGGGATTTTTTGCAAGGCCAAGCGTAGAAGGAAGCTAAACGCTTTTGGAAAAATTCCTTTCTTTTGTGGCCTCTTAACAATTTAAGGGCCATGTACTTTCTCCGCTGTTAGAACATTCATGGACAATTTACGAGTATTTTTTTTAGAAGAGGTACGGTATTCATTGATATGAGAAAGAATACGTACAGATAGTAGGATAGGGTGCATTTTATAGGGCCTCGATAAAAACCTTGCTGGGGATTTCAACCCAGTCGAAGGGAAAAAGAGCGTCCCGCACCACGAAAATATAAAACTTAACTATCCTCTATCAGAAAATCAGTGATTACATCAAGAGATTCCTCGAACCAAACTTGTCGCTGTTCTAGAGTGAGTCCCAATTGCGCCAATCTGTGAGCAACCTTGTTTGTCTCCCTGCAAGCATGCTTGAGTTTGGTTTGTGGAGTCGAGCGCAGGACGTAGCGCTCCTCATTTACTATACTATCCATCAACGACATGTCATCTTAGATTTAGCGCAGCAAGGACCAACGCTGCATCTCCTTCAAGTTCCACCAGTTCCTTGTTTAACTCTCGTACTAGCAAGATTGCAGCACATGCTGCCTCTATTTCATCGCCAGCGCCGCCACAAACTGACCTGTGTCGTTTCTTAGCACCACTCCAATTCCCCCTCTATCTTCCTGTTCCTTCCATGCCCCATCAAAACTGCAATTTACGAGTATTAGACGTCATAAGAAGATAAACAATCTTTTTTTAAATCAAACAACATAATATCTGTTGCAGCATTGCTATCATGGAGAAATATTATTGCAAAAATAGAGAGACTACTTCATATCTGCAGTGCACATGTTATTATAAATACGATTAATTTTCATCTATAAAAATGTTAATCCCTTGTAATGGCATAAGAAAGTGGCTCAAAGAAGACAGTGTTACCTTCACAGCTCGAAGAACTCTGTAAAATACTAAAGTGTTGAGACAATGGTGAGTAAACACCATCAGGAAGAGACCCGAAGTACCCAGTATGGACCTACAACAACATCGTTATCATCAGGGCATTCCATGTAAAATAATTTACTATCTTAGAAACAACAGAGCAAACCTTGTTTTGCAACACATATGACTCTTACGACATCGTTATCATCAAGGCATAATGACTAATAAGTTCACGGTGAATATGAAACGGAGAAAACCTGAAGAATGAAAAAAATACGGATGTGCTTAGATTGTTCAATGTAAAAGAGAAGGAGAATAGCACACCTTATACACTGGAGCTGATATTACAGACTCTGATCCCAATAAAGCATCCAGAATTTCTTTCTTTCATGAAGGACAGTAATAAGTCCAGAGCACTGTACGAACCTTTCTTATGTGCAAGCTGGCCTACTTCCATGCTTAGTAGTTTCTGTGGTTTTTACTGTAATAATGTAGGTTACATTTTAAAAGGAGCATGAGAGAGTCTTTAAGAGAGCAAGTGAAGAGAGAGAGAGAAGTTACAATTAGGGTAGTAAAATAGTTGTTTCAAATCTCAAGCTCTCCCTCCATTCAACAGCTGGCTGCTTCTTGCACTCTCCTTTCACAGTAATGCAGGGCACAGAGGACGCCAGGAAGCCCGAGCTTCTGAAGATCCACACAACACAAAAAATAAACTGAATTCAAATCTTGTGCAAACTCATAAGGATGCATTTTGATATGATGACGAGTATCAAACAAAGGATATTGATCCAGTTGTAATCAACAAGATAAAAGATTACCAATTTCTATCCAAATTAAGATTTGATGACAAGGAAACATGATTGAAGTTGAAGAATGATACTGATCCACGCATGAGTTTTGGTTGAAATCCCAATTCTGCATGTACAAAGATAACACCAAAACAACTTAAGAATAAATATAAGCAACAAATTTCAAGTTTTCAACTGATGGTAAAATGTTTGGAATTGAAGATTCATTTACCTAATCAATAGTGTGGGTACACTCTGTTCGTCAAGTTACTCGAGGTTTCAATCACAGAGAAAAGTGAACTGAATTCAAATCTCTCTGCATACAATTTAAATATTTGTAATCATAAAAATCTCAGTCCAAAATCTTTATAAGAATAATAACTATTTATTTTATGGAAGATTCAAAGACAAAGCAATTCCAGTTATTTTGCCCACTTTCCTCATTATGCAAGAATCAGATGAATAAGGAAAGTGCTACAATTTTCATCAGGATAAAAAGTCATTAATCCGTAATTTTAATCTCATTCGAACACACCAATAACAATATCACTCTCGATAATTGCATTTCAACGAACTTTTTCACTGAATCCCCAAAAAGTCCCAAAATCTTGAATGTTCTGCTAGGAAAGACACAAAAATCAACAGTAATATCATTCTCGATAATTTCAGCAATAATATGGGTACTCAACAGTGCATCAAGTTACTGAGCGATATCAACTGCAGACACAAAATCAATAGTATTCAAATCACTGTGCATACAATTCAGATTTTACAAGTAGCCCCAAAACTATTAGTCCAAACTTCATAAGAAAGCAATTACAACAGTTCTATATATTATATCAACATTGTTATCGTGAAAACAAGTCTTGATTTGCTCATTGTGCAGGAACCAACAGAATAAGCGAACTGCAAGAGATTGATGCAACAATGTGATAAATCTAGCACTACTGTTGTGATCAGGATTAAAATTCAAGAGCTGATAATTTTAAGATAACAATCTGCCCAGAAGAAAAATTCCACTTAAAAAGTTTTGGAGCAAAACATTGTGATTCAGAATGAGAACTAGTATGGGCCTGTGTAACTAAAATGGATCAACTGATGGTTGAACAACCAAATCCGCTTAGATTGGCAATTCAGAATTTACATGCTAGCTTGAAAAGGATTGTAAGGCAAGTAGATTACTGAACAAGGTAATATGAGAAATTTATCAAGCAATCGATGAAACAAGGATGAAACAATATCTAAACCAACAAACACTACTTTTCGGGAAAAACATATCTTGTGCATCAGTACCTGGACTCCGTTTGCACCTACCGCACTACATTGTTCCAGTTGAGTAAGAGCGTCATGAAAAATGCCAAGGGATGCTAAAAGAGTTAAATATGACTATTGGAAACACAACATATATAGTAAGTCGACTTAATTACTAGAAGAGCAAAGGAGATAAGAGTTTGAAAAACTTACATTGCTTAATTCACTGCGACAGTAAACTGCGGACGCATTGCATAACTTTGGCAGAGGGTTGATTCATCAAATTCTTATAATTCCTAATCCCAGCTCGATAAGGGATGTAAGGTCACCCAACAAGTCTTTGTAAGAAGTGAAGTGTCAAGCCTCCACTCCCTCAAGTGGTTGATACATAAAGCAGTTAAAGAAGTGAAGTGTTTAATTTGATGGGACAGAGACTTGAGCTTTGGCCACCCTTTAAAATGTAACGATTCAAGCTACCATGATCAACCTTGAACATCAGGAATGGAATTGAGCTCCTCCCAGAACCCACCGAAGGTGAAGTTTATCCATTTCGGGTTTGTAGACCTTTCCACGATTTCTTAAATTCGCCAAATTATAAAATCCCTAACTTAGCATTGCATCTGATGTTCTTTACCCAATTACTGCAATAATGCAGGTATTTGACAGTTCATCAAGTTACCCAAGGGATATGAAATAACGATTAAATTGTCAACTGAATTCAAATCACTGTTCATACGATTAAAAAAGTAATCGCTATTTGTGAAGAGTAATCGCGCTGGTAATGGAAAAACAGGTGGAGTTGACAAAGACGATTACCGTTCAAAATAAATGATAATTGTCATTGGACTGCCCTTGCTCAGGTGTAAATGCCCTTAATGTAGATAATATCCTATATATCCAACAAAATAAACTTACACATACCACTGCATTATTGAATGACATACCACATGGACGAGAACCTCATTCTATTTCATGCAAGTTTGCTCTCCTATAATAGAAGGTAAATTTAAAACCATACTGCAATACTTTGGCTTAAGTCTTGAAGACTAAAAACGTCTGGTTAACACATCCCCACTGTCATTGAGTTGAGAGAAACTTCCCCCTAACTAAGATGTCATTATGTCGATATTCTAAGTAAATCGAGCACTGCCATGTGGACTAGTAATAGACACATCGCAATGCTTAATTGGGTAGGGAAATACCACATCATCTGTGCCGAAAATATGAATAGCAAAAGCGCTGCAAACTGTGCCATCTCTACAAACAGTAAGAACGGAACGTAAATTTCAGTATACTTTGTTACAGTTTTCCCTAAACAATTCTCCAACTAAAACAACCCACATTATCCGAAAGACAAATTTATGGCCATTTGACGATGTTAAAGTCTCCAATGCTGGCATTATTTACAGATCCGTCCCATATAAAACATGTACATTCTTAACACCATAATTCTTCTAAACTTGTATACAACCGAAATACTACTTCAACAGGAATATCTACATCAGGATTACTACCGAACGCCGACTATCATTCGTCTATTATTTTAGCTGAAACCCTAATCACCATCCAAAGGTATTGTAGATGGAGGACCAGCACTGAATGAAATTTCGATCCTCCGGGGGATCTCCAATGAAGTCAAAGACTAAATCTGCATTACGGAAGTCTTCTTCAGCTGTGTACCTGAAACCGGAGTTTTAAGAGATGAAGTGAACATGTTTATCATTTGATCCCGATAAAAAATTTGACATATGTGACTAGCAAAGATTACACCCAACTCATGCCAATTAACTTTTTAACAAATTTGAAGTATAATCTGAGATATCAAGAAGGTGGCATATATGGAAGCACTCTTTTGCTCATATAGGAAAGTTACCCGCTTTTGGTTACGATACACTTCATTCCATCAACTTTGTCTGCTGCAAGGCCTATGCCGATGTCCTCGGCCACAACACGACTGCGGAAAAATGAAAGACGTCATTTTGTAAACTAGAAAGTTGGGGTAGAGAATGCACATGTGTTCGTAGGAGTAAGTAACTTGTTTGCAGCTTGAATTTTCTGCTTAAAATAACAGAGACTACTTCCTTCATATCTGCAATGCACAATTGATTAAAAACACGATTAATTCTCACTGATAACAATGTTAATCCGTTATAATGGTATAAGAAAGTGGCTCAAAGGAGACAGTATTACCTTCACAGCCCGAAGAATCTGTAAAATACTTTGGTGTTGAGACAATGGTGAGTGACCTAAAGTACCCAATACGGACCTACACCGACATCGTTATCATCAAGGCATAATGACTAATAAGTACATGGTGAATATAAAATGGAGAAAACCTTAAAATGGGGGAAAAAAAAAGGTGTGCCTAGATTGTTCAACGTAAAATAAAAGGAGAAAAGAACACCTTATATACCGGAGCTGATTTTACACACGCTCATCCCCAATAAAGCATCCAGAGTTTCTTTCATTAAAGAAAGCACCAAGTCCATATGACATCGTGTGAAGCTTCCATACGTGCAAGCTCGGCTACGTCCAGGTTTAGTAGTTTCTCCTGTTTTTACTATAATATTGTAAGTACATCTCAAAAGGAGCATGAGAGAGTCTTTTAGGTGGCAAGTGAAGAGAGAGAGAGAGTAGTACAATAGTTTTTTCAATTTCAAATCTCAGACTCTCTCTCTATTCAACAGCTGGCTGCTTCTTGCACTATCCTTTCACAGCAATGCAGGGCACAAAGGACGCTAGGAAGCCCACGCTTCTAAAGATCCACACAACAAAAAACATCAACTGAATTCAAATCTCTGTGCAAACACATAAGGATGCATTTCGATTTGGCGATGAGTATCAAACAAAGAATATTGATCCAGTTGTAATTGACAAGATAAAAGATTACCAATTTGTATCCAAATTAAGGTTTGATGATAAGGAAACATGATTGAAGTTGAAGAATGATATTGATCCATGCATGAGTTTTGATCGGACTCCAATTCTGCCTGTACAAAGATAACACACCAAAACAACTTAATCAAAATATGAACAACAAATTCAACTTTGCAACTGATAGTAAAAACCTTGGACCTGAAGATTCATTTACCTAATTTCTGCAAATGTATGGGTACAGTCTGTTCATCAAGTTCACAGAGACAAAAGTCAACTGAATTCAAATCCCTCTGCATACAATTTAATACGGTGTGGGGTTGGTCAGGCAGACGGCGTGATGCTCAGGCAGTGATTTCTGGGTTTCATTCTAATACGGTGTGGGGTTGGTCAGGCAATCAGCAGCGATGCGGATTCTGGTGGGCGTAGCGGCGGGTCTGACGCAGGTATGGTACGGGTTGATGGGTTTAGCAGATATGGTCAGGCGGGTGCGATTCTGTGCTTCGCGGTGGTTCAGGCGGACTGCAAGATGATCAGGCAGCATCAGCAGCGGGCTCGTGGTTCGTGGTTCAGGCGGACTACAGACACAAAATCAATAGTATTCAATGTTAAAGTTCTATAAAACAACAGAGCAGAGCACAGAACTAAGAGGAATTCAATGAGATTTTGACTTCAACCAAGAATACACACGAAAATGGTGATGCAGAGAAGATGAAGAGCTCTGTAAAAATCTGATTTCATTCAGCTATGACTGAAATGATTAAGAAGCTACAAAACTAGAGTGGGGAGGAGATATAGCCGTTTGAGGCGCACTACCTCTCCCATTACACCAAAACTCACGTGAATCCCACATGCTCACATATAAGTGAGATGTTATACCATGAGACACACATACATTTAGCCTATTAGCTTTGATTTAATCTCAGCCTTACATTTCAAAAACTAGGACAAAAGACACTTTGAACTACAACAAGATAGAATGCAACAAAACACAAAGCAGCTGCAAGGCTTAAACATCAACACTCTCCTCTAAGCTGGCAGCTGACTTTACTCCTAGCATTTCCCTGAAATAGTTGAACTTCTCCTTTGGTAGTGCCTTTGTCAGGATATCTACCATTTGTTCTTCAGATTTGCAATAAACAAGTTCAATCTCATTCTCTTGTATTGCATCTCTGATGAAATAGAATTTCCTGCTAATGTGTCTTGTTTTCTGATGAAACACAGGATTCTTGGCAATAGCTATTGTTGAGGTGTTATCACACATTAGCACAGTAGGTTCAACTTGCTCTTCTCCGAAATCTTCCAAAACAAATCTTAACCATTTGGCCTGAGATGTTGCTCCAGCAGCACTTACATATTCTGCTTCTGCAGTGGATAATGCTACTGTGTTTTGTTTAACTGATGCCCAAGAAAACACACCTGAGCCAAGACTGAAGGCATACCCTGATGTGCTTTTCATGTCATCAATACTCCCAGCCCAGTCACTGTCACAATATCCTATAAGAACTGCTGACTTTCCTTTTACATATTCAATGCCAAAATCCATAGTACCTTGAATGTATCTTAGTACTATTCTTGTTGTTCCCATATGTTTCTTAGTTGGACCATGCATAAATCTTGCCAAGAGACTAGTACCGAACATTATATCTGGTCTAGTGGCAGTAAGGTACAGAAGACTTCCCACCAATTTCCTGTATTCAGACTCATCTGCAGCTTCACTCCCATCATTTTTGCATAACCTTTCATTTGCTGCAAGTGGTGTTCCCACAGACTTACAACCTTGTAGTCCAAATTTCTCCAGCATTTTCATTGCATATTTCTTCTGATGTATGAAGATGCTTTTCTTGGTTTGAACAATTCTCATACCAAGAAAATGATGTAGCAATCCCAAATCAATCATCTCATAATGCTGCATCATGTCATTTTTAAAACTGTCAAGCATTGTGTCACTGCTTCCAGTGTACACAATGTCATCGACATAGACAGAAACTATGAGAATCCCTGACTTTTCAACCTTAGTATATAAGGTGGCTTCATTAGGACTTCTTTTAAAACCTGCCTTGGTGAAGTAAGAGTTAATTTCTTCATACCAAGCTCTTGGAGCTTGTTTAAGGCCATACAATGCCTTACTTAACTTATACACCTTATCCTCCTTGCCTTGCATGACAAATCCTTGAGGCTGATCAACATAAACTTCCTCTTTAAGTACACCATTAAGGAATGCAGATTTTACATCTAACTGGAATAGTTGCCATTCTTTCTGAGCTGCAAGTGCAATCAAGGTCCTTATGGTGTCAAGCCTAGCAACTGGTGCAAAGGTTTCATTAAAGTCAATGCCTGGCTTCTGTGAATAACCTTTTGCAACCAGTCTAGCTGTGTTTTTCTGAATGCTTCCATCAAGATTCAGTTTTGTTTTGTATACCCACTTCACACCTATCACAGGTTTGCTAGATGGTCTATCTACCAGCATCTATGTGTTATTCCTCTCAATCATGTCAAGCTCAGTTTGCATAGCTTTCATCCAAGACAAATCTAGAGCAGCCTCTTCAAAATTCTCAGGTTCCATAATGCATACATTACACTGTGCAATGACTTCATTTAAGGGCCTCCATTTCTTTGGAGTAGAATCATAGCTCTGTGATAGATCAATGATTGAACCTGGATCATCAGCATTAGTATTCAAATCATCTAGTGCAGCATCAGAAATAGCCTCAGGGAATACACTTTCATTTTGAACATTTGACCCTTGAATTAGATCAGATTCTGCCATATCAGTAGTAATCGATATACTGGACTGTTTTCCAGAGTTGTCATTCCAATTCCATCTAGCACTCTCATCAAATACTACATCTCTAGACAATATAATCTTACTAGTGATAGGATCAAATAATCTGTATCCTTTCTCACTGGTTCCATAACCCACAAACACACATTTGTGACTGTTGCACTCAAGCTTGTGTCTCAAATTCATGGGAACATGAACATAACATACTGACCCAAAAATCTTCAAATGTGCAATTCCAGGTTTTCTTCCACTGTAGGATTCAAAATGAGTCTTTTTATCCAATGCCTTAGTAGGACATCTGTTGATGAGATACACTGCAGTGTGCACAGCTTCTGCCCAAAACTGGTATGGCATGCCCTTTTCATGTAACATAGTTTTAGCCATCTCCACCACAGTTCTGTTCTTCCTTTCTGACACACCATTCTGTTGTGGTGTGTATGACATGGTTAGTTGCCTTTGAATCCCAAAAACATTGCAAAAATCACTGAATTCAGAAGACAAGAACTCACCACCTCTATCACTTCTTAGATACTTGATTTTGTACCCACACTGCAATTTTGTCATTGCTTTGAACCTTTTGAAATACTCCAATGCCTCAGATTTGTACCTCAGAAAGTAGACCCATGTCATTCTCGTACAATCATCAGTGAACAGAATGAAGTACTTGTTTCCAGCATTTGAGGCAATTTGCATTGGACCACAGATATCAGTATGTATCAGTTCAAGTGGGAATTTAGCTCTCCAAGCAGATTCTCTTGGAAACTCATCTCTATGTTGCTTGCCAAGCATACATCCTTCACAGACATTCTTGGAATTTTCCAAGTGAGGTAGCCCATGAACCATTTCTTGCTCCTTGAGTTGCAGCAAACTTCTTGTGTTTAAGTGACCTAGCCTCTTGTGCCAAATCTGTATGCAATGAGATACACTAGCTTTTAATGCTAGTGGTGTGGCAGACATCATTGTTAAAGGAAAACATCTGTTGCTAGTCATTTGAATCTTAGCAACCAGTCCATTCAAGTTCCAACTATCAAAAATACAGACTGCATTATCACCAAATAGTAGATAGTAACCATGTTCCAACATTTGCCCCACACTTAGAAGATTTTCATCCAAGCCAGGCACTAGCATTACTTCTTGTATGTGCTTTCTTCCCATCTTGGTTTCAATGACTAGTGTGCCTATTCCTGCTACACTCACAACTTCACCAGTTCCCATTTTTACTTTTGCATTCAGATTTCTACTTACATTCACCAGCAAGTTTTCATTTCCTGTCATGTGGTTGCTACAACCATTGTCAATATACCAAGTGTTATTGACCTTCACCTGAGACACAAAATTGCAAGCAAAGAACAAGGTTCCCATATCATCAACCTGATTGGCATAGTTAGCCTTCTGCACCACTTTGTTCCCATTACAGTTTCTGACTTCATGACCAAATTTATGGCAATTTGTGCATTTAGGTTTTCCTTCAAACCAGCACTTTCCATAGTGCAGTTTATCACAATGTTTGCAAGCTGTTTTGTTCGAATCATGAGAATTATTCTGCTTAGAGATAAAATTAGGCTTAGTATCCCATTTTTTCCCTTTGTTCTTCCAACTTTTCCCTGATTTCTGTGTACCAGAGAACCCACTGGGTTTTTGAAACTTAGAACCAACATTTAGGCTAGCAAATGCCTTTTCAGTAGAGTGATCAGTATGCATATCAAGCCTTTGTTCATAACCCTTGAGAGAAGCAACCACTTCTTGGATTTCAAGTGTTTCAATATCCTTTGAGTGTTCAATCACAGCACAGATAGAGTCATAACTTCTAGGCAAGCTTATAAGTAATTTTTGAACAACCCTCTCTCTAGATAGTTCTTCACCATAACTCCTCATTTGATTCATGATGTCAAACAGTTTAGTAAGATATGCAGACAAAGATTCATCATCTCTCATCCTAGTATACTCGAACTCTCTGCGTAAACCTTGTAATTTCACATTTCTAACCTGTTTATCACCTCTGAATTCTTGCTGTAGGATATCCCAAGCTCCTTTGGAGGTTTCTTCATTAGAAATCCTAGGAAAAATTTGATCAGACACAGCTCCTTGAATCAACCCAAGGGCCTTAGCATCCTTCATTATGATCTCCGCAACGTTTGTTGAAATTTGAGTAGCTGCATCCTTCTTTTCATCAGCTACCTCAATCACAGTAGATGATTCTGGGATAGTAAACCCAGTCTCTACAAGATCCCACAGTCCATGAGACCTGAGAATGGTTCGCATTCTGATATTCCAAAATTCATAGTTCTCACCATTGAAAATGGGAGTACGAAGTTCAGAACTCATTGATCCAGCCATGTTAGACACAGATCTTCGTTTTGGAGATTTAAGAAACTCGATTCTTCAGCGATTCACTGAAGAACCCAGAAAACACAGATTCACGCCCAGATTAAAGCGATGAACTAGGCTCTGAGGCCATGTTAAAGTTCTATAAAACAACAGAGCAGAGCACAGAACTAAGAGGAATTCAATGAGATTTTGACTTCAACCAAGAATACACACGAAAATGGTGATGCAGAGAAGATGAAGAGCTCTGTAAAAATCTGATTTCATTCAGCTATGACTGAAATGATTAAGAAGCTACAAAACTAGAGTGGGGAGGAGATATAGCCGTTTGAGGCGCACTACCTCTCCCATTACACCAAAACTCACGTGAATCCCACATGCTCACATATAAGTGAGATGTTATACCATGAGACACACATACATTTAGCCTATTAGCTTTGATTTAATCTCAGCCTTACATTTCAAAAACTAGGACAAAAGACACTTTGAACTACAACAAGACAGAATGCAACAAAACACAAAGCAGCTGCAAGGCTTAAACATCAACATTCAAATCACTCTGCATATAATTCAGATATTACAAGTAGCCCCAAAACTATCAGTCCAAAATCTTCGTAAGAAAGCAATTACAGCAGTTCTATTTATTATATTAACATCGTTATCCTGAAAACAAGTCTTGAGATAATATATAGTTACAGACAAATTTCCTCATTATGCAGGAATCAATGGTATATTATTGAGAAATGAAGGTAGAGCGAGAGAATTAATATCGTGTGCATCAGTACCTGGAGTCAGTTTACAGCTATTGAGCATCATGAAAAACGACACAGCATACCAAAAGAAATATAGATGGCACTGGGAAACACACAACATATATAGTAAGTCAGAAGTCAACAGTAGAATGTATTGATCAATTAGAACCAGAAGAGAAGAGGAGGTGTGGGTTTGAAAATCTTACATGACTTAATTTCAATGCGAAAGTTTGAGCCATTTGGAGTCGTTTGTACATAAAACTAAAATACAAGTAATCTCAGAGAAGTGTGGCCTCGCACACCATGAAATTTGGTTTTCCCAATACACGTTTGTTGTAGTATCGCAAGGCGCTGCATAGCTTCAATCCAACCGTTGTCTCAGAAGTGTATGCCCCAAACTGATTTAAAAAGAAGAGGAGAAGTGTAAACAAATTATGCTATACTAGTTTAAATTTGAGTGTAGTACTAATGGAGACACGGAATAAAATAAGAAAAGAGATAAACATATAACGTCACCTCTGTAATTTGATTTCAATAATTTTAAAACTTACTGTAATTATCTGGAATGTGAGAAATCTTAGGCCAATCTGTGCCGCCGTCCCTCCTGCATCTTTGCTCTAAAAGGGGATGACATCTATGAATATACAAAGTTTGTAATTTGGTGAGGCGTTGCATAGCTTGGAGACTTGGTAAATTCATCAGATTCTTGCAATCCACAATCTCCAGAAATGTAAGGGATGTAAGGCTACCCAACCATTCTGGCAAAGTCTCCACTCCGTCAAGTTCACATATTGTCAAATCTGTTAGAGAAGTGAGGTGTTGAATTTGTTGAGGCAGAGACTTGAGCTTAGGCCAACCATACAACGTTAACACTCTAAGATGCATTAATGATCCAACTTCAAAATCAGGGAAGGGGAAGGAATCGAGCTCCTCCCAGAACCTACCGATGCTCAAATACCTGAGAGAATTTAGGTGGTCTAAACTTGGAAGAATCTTTAAATTAGGGATAAAACGTATTGACAGAGTGTCAAGAGAGAGTGGGAATTGCAGGCTGATCACCCAACTTTCTAATCTTTCACAATTTCCAATCCTCAGAAGTCGAAGGGAGGTCATGGTGCGCAAATCTGAAGTAGATTGTCGACTAATGCACTTCTCCCCCTTCTCAACTCTGCTACTTTTGACACCGAACGATGATAGCTGTGGGCAATTAAATATCTCCAATTCCTGAAGAGAGGGACATTGTTGTGGAAGAGCAGGTAAACTTGTTAATTCACGGCAATATTTGATTGTCAAT
The DNA here is from genome assembly GCF_041283825.1 of Pyrus communis. NCBI lineage: Eukaryota > Viridiplantae > Streptophyta > Magnoliopsida > Rosales > Rosaceae > Pyrus > Pyrus communis. The sequence goes on along the minus strand of NC_142575.1, from coordinate 3,531,194 downwards.
ATCTCAAGAGAGGCGGTAAGGGACACGTCGCCTTTCATTTCAACTGATGTTAGATTATTGCACTTGTATATACACAATTCCACGAGAGAGGCCCATAAACTTAATGGGCCTGATAATCCATCACATTCCCATATTCTCAATTTCTGGAGAAAGGTGCACTTCTTTAACCCACCCGGTAGGCGTGACAATCGTCCACAATCTTTAATCTCTAATTCCCGTAGAGATGGCATGCCCTGTGTAATTGAAATCAACTCTAGACTAGAACATCCCTCAATAGTCAGTTCTTCAAGGAGAGGGAGGGTGTCTAGACCATACGCCAAATGCCTCAGGTTTTTACAATTCGAAATAACTAATCCTTTAAGAGAACCGCAATAACCGACTACATCTTCAGTAATACAAGTTAAATCATCGCAATTCTTTATAACCAAAGAATAGAGATCATTATTCTTCTTCAAAATCCCCGGCGGCAAACAAGTAAGCTCCTTAATACCTCTTATTTCGAGAGAAGTGAGAGTTGTTAATCCACTGCTTATTTCTTCTATTGGCATTCTGCTATCACAAGAAAACATCTCCAACTTTTGGAGAAATGGAAAATGACTCGGAGCATTTCTCAATTTGGAACAATTTTTGACGGTCAACATCTCGAGACAAGGAAAAACCACAACTTTTTTTCTTGACGTTGTTGGTGCTTGCATCCATTCATTTAGATCACCACAATCAGAAATATATAATACTTTTAGCGCTGGAAATAAAGGAATTATCTCCTCACTTGTCGTGGTTACATTGTGGACAAGATCATAACCATAGAACTCAGCTCTAACACATTTCAAGTTAGCCATTCCTCTAATATTAAGCTCCGTAAGACTGGGTAGATGACCGAGCGGTGGGACTCCTTCACATTTTTCGCATCCAAGTAACTCAATCTTCTTCAATTTGTTGGGCATTAATGACCCACTTATCATCCACGTTGGAAACTTATCGCCCATGAAGTTTTCAATACTTAAGCTCTCCAACTCAAGATGTGGTCGGAGGCCTTCTAGGACATCTTCCTCCTCGTTGTTGTTGGCCTATCTTTTGTCCAATTGAAGCGTAAATGGCGTACTTTCATCTTATCCTCTAGCTTAGCCTTCTTTGCTTCTTCTCCATTATTTACGTGCTCCAAATTACAAACAATTAATTCACCCTTCAATTGTTTCAAGCCAGCTAACTCTTCAATTCGACGACCAATCTCATTATCCACTGAAAAGTAAGGTAATGTTTGAAGGCAAGTCAACTGCCCTATCCCCTGTGGAAATTTCATACTCTTACCAAAATAAATATGCCTTAGGTTGATCAAGTTTTGCAGTTCTTTAGGAAACTCTTCGAGGGCCAAACTATTTGCTCTTAACGTCTGCAGGTTATAGAGCTTGCCTATAGATTTTGGGAGTGCTTTAAAACTTGTTTTGGAAATGTCAAGATACCGCAAATGTTTCAGCCTACCAACTAAAACTGAGAATCCTTCAATATCTGCATTACTTAAACTCAAGACGCGTAAAGCTTTGAACCGTGGAAGCATGTTAGTAGGAATTTCACCGTCGCTTGAAAACAGTGACCGCAATTTCCTAGCACTTCTTGCTGGAATATTTTCAAGTGTAGAAGTAGAAACCCAAGCAACATGTCGAATCTCAAGTGTATTATCTATGCCACATAAGTCTCCTGTCAAGCCTTCAGATTTGAATAGATGTTCTGCAAGATCGTGCACAAGATCATGCATCTTGCATTCACTAACTATGCCATTGTCACTCATTGTAGCATCTTGAAATAAGGAGCTCTGCAATAGAATATCAAAATATTCATTGCCTATGTCCTCCATATCTTTACTTCCACCAAGCGAAGGGCGGAGTAATCCTTGAGCCATCCAAAGTTGAATCAAGTTGTCTCTTTGAATTTTAACATCTTTCTTGAACATTGAGCAATATGCAAAACATTGCTTCAATGATGGTGATTCTAAGTTGTCAAAACTCAACCTTAGGATTGGCATAATTATATCTTCTCCTTTTAATAGGTTGTTCCATATTCTACTGTTTTTAAACAACGACCATTCTTGAATACTCTTTTTAGTGTGCAAAATGCCTCCCAAAACCTGTTAATTGGATTAGAGAGTTTATATCATTTAATGGTCTATAAAGTACGTTAGTTTAACTGAAGTTTGATGAAAAATTAAAAGAAAAAGAGGGAATAGTTTTATTTAATTTTAAAGGTTTCCTAAGACAACATAGAAGATACTTGGGTCATAACAAAATATTTTATCCAACAATAATGCAGTTGGCCTAAGGAGGAAAAAAAAAAAAAAAAAAGGAGAAAAAGATATGACAAAGAAAAAGGGAGAAAAGAAATAGTTTCTAGGTGTCAAATAATTCAATCATTTTGTAAATAATATAACCAAAATTCAAGGGGCTTAAATATGTTTGTTTGCTATCAAATATCAACCAAATTGGAGACCTTTTAGTCATCTATATGTACATGTATCGAACACGAACAAATTGACGGTGTTGGTACTAAGTAGCATATCCATAATGAATCGTCTATTTTTTTTTTTATCTACATATAGATAATTAAACAAACTCCGAATGAATGAATTTTTATAGAAACGATCTTTAAATGATTATTACGAAAATGAATGACCCCATATTCTTTTGTTTTTTAACGATGACCATTCTTCAATATTTTATTTTTTTGTGCAAGATGCCTGCCAAAATCTGTTGATTGGATTAGTGAGTTTCATAGTTGTCCAAAAACAACGTAGAAAACAGGGACTCAAATAAAATAAGAAGTTTTTGCTTATTTGATTTTGAATCCCCTTGCCTAAAAAGATGACATTTAAGGCCATCTCCAACCGAAGAAGGGCCAGAAGGCTAGTTTGTGCTCTCTGGCCCTTCAAGAAATTAATATTTTAATGAACTGTGCAGAGCCATATTTCTTATCATCTCCAACCGAGGGGCCAGGGGGTCATAGGCCAAACATAGCCCTGTGAAAACAGAACCCAGATCCTCTCTGGATCTAATGATCCTGAGCCTAAGAATCAAATGATTGGGACCGTTGAAATTTGATTCAATGGTTACGATTATTATAATTTTTAGAGGAACCCCCCTGTTTGTAACCGTTGGACCAAATTTAAACAGCCTGGATCATTTGATCCTTAGCCTCAGGATCATTAGATTTGGAGAGAATCTGGGTTCGTGAAAAACAAAAAAAAAAAAAAAACCATCTCTAACCGAGGGCCAACAGGTCATAGTGCCAAACATAATTTATCATTTTAATTGAATTACTATGGTTACTTAAATTAAATTACCTCAATAATTATATGTTATGGATTGTCAATAATTTTCATGTTGTTAAATGTTTTTAAAAATGTTGTTTAAGTTTCATGTTGTTAAATTTTTTTTATGTTGTTTAATGTTATTTAATGTTGTTTAATATTGTTTAATGTTGTTTAATGTTACTTAATGTTGTTTAATATTGTTTAATGTTGTTTCATGTTATTTAATGTTGTTTAATGACTTACGAAGTTATAGGGAAAAAAAATTATAGAATTTCTAAATTTGTTTTAAAAATTTTTGTTAAAAAAAAAATTTCAAATATGATGTCAGCATGTGACCTGCTTGGGACGGGCTAGTTGGCTGGGTTAGGCCAGCTAGTTGGCCCTTTAGCCTTTTTTTGTTCAGTGGGGCCCATGAGTCCTTTTCCCTAACCCTTGGTTGGAGACAGTTTTTAGGCTATTTTCGGCCCTTTGTTCCTCTGAACTCTTCAGTTGGAGATGGCCTAAGCCAATTGCAAAATGATATTAGCTTCCATTAATTTTGGTTTTTGACGAAATTCCCAAAGTACCCACTAGTTAAAAATACGTTTTATTCTTGATTTGTTGGGGCTAATGAATTAATTTTATTCTAGTTTCCGCCTTGTTCAAATCAATAAGTCGCTAATGTTGGTTTTGAATAAGAAATGTTAGGGGATCATATTTTTATATATCATTTAATGTGTAAGTAATGTGTACATAGAAATTTTTACTCCCTCCAACAAACCAATCTACGCAAATTGAATTCTCAAAATTCAAACTCAATTCAATCATCTTGCAAATAATATAAATTAAAATATTTGTAAAGAATAGGAGCAAATATCATGTTATATATGATACAGAATACGCCTCAGGTTGAAGGCAAGCCAACTGCCTTATCCCCTGTGGGAATTGCGTACGCTGATAAAAAAAATAGTAGCAATACTGGCAGAAGACGAAGTGGGTTTTTCGGCAACAGTGCGATGTGGGTTGGAGGACAGTCAGCAATACGGTGATGGATCGGGGTTGAACTGTTGGAGGACAGTCAGCAAGACGGTGATGGATCGGGGTTGAACTGTTGAAGGAGGGTTCATGCGACAGCAGATGGTGGGGCGACGGCACGATTGCAGGAGCGAAGCAAGCAGACTTCGACAGGGCACAGAGGTTCAAAGGCGGTCAAGCAGCGGGCAGTCAAGCTGCAGGGTCGATTAAGCAGTGGTGTGGGCGTGATGCTCAGGCAGACGGCGTCCACGGCAGTGATTTCTGGGTTTCATTCAAATACGGTGCGGGGTTGGTCAGGCAATCAGCAGCGATGCGGATTCTGGTGGGCGTAGCGGCGGGTTTGACGCAGGCACGGTACGGGTTAATGGGTTTAGCAGATCTGGTCAGGCGGGTGCGATTCTGTGCTTCGCCGTGGCTCAGGCAGACGGCTAGATGATCAGGCAGCATCAGCCGCGGGTTCGTGGTTCGATGCGGTGGTGGGAGTCGATTTCAGACAACAACAGGAGGCAAGCGCAGCGCTAAAAATAAAAAGAGCAGAGGACTGAAAATCCTTGTCAGTGGTTCGAATCCACTTCTAAACGCGGCTCTGGCGGCTCAGCTACGGACCGGTAAGGCTCCCGCTACAGCCTTCGAACAGATTTTAGCGGCTCCAGTTGTCAATCAAACAATTTTTGTTTTTTGTTTTTTGGAGAAATCAAACAATTTTTTAAATAAAGCACTAAGGGTCATTTTGGTTCCCGTTTATAGTCAACATAAGTGCTAAAATAAAATTTTGTTTGTTTAAATAGTTTAGTCAAGATCTCTAAAATTATTTAAAGTTTTTTTTTTTTTTTTTTTGAGTCGAAGAATTATTGTAGGTACTTAACTCATTTATTTGTGTATTCAAAATCCCACAAATTATGAAATTTATATAAATTCAAGTAATATTTTTACAATATGACAATTACTTAAAATTTCATAGAAATCCATAATAGAGTAATGTTATTCCACACATAGTTCTAGTTATAAAATAATGTAGCCACGTAATTATCAATATATAATAAGAAATAACTATTGATATATTTAAAACATAAATTAAATACATATAATTAGCATGGTACATTCACAAAAAAATAGGGGCACAAATTAAATAAAAAAATGGGTGCATATTAAAAATTCAAAATTATGGGTACAAACTAAAACTAAAAAAAATATTAGTACAAATTATAAATAAAAATATATGAAAAAAAAACACTAAAAATTTGACGTATGATGACTTGTAAATAATTTAAAATTTAAATATGACATGGAGAAAAGTCGAGGAATCTTGATAAAAAATAAAAATAAAAAGTTTTAATTAATGAAAAAGAAAAATGAGGGATGTGAGCCTAATTTATCAAATGACAACAATCTAAACAAAGACAAACAAATAAATGAAGAAGACAGACTCGAAAGCCTTGGGACGAATGAGAAGACAATGGTGAATCTAGGTATATGAAAATCTATATGAGCTAAAAACACTCAAAATCGTATATTGATCAATAGCCAGCATTGGAGGAAGGGGGGAGAGGTAGCGGTTTGACGAATCAAACTAGTGGGCTCGGCATATGATAATGCACGAACATCGATATAGGTAGGGAGCTAGATACCAACCAAAGCAGATCAAATCCGATAAGGATTAAACCTGCTCTGATGCAAAGTTGAATATCTGAGTGCGCATATCAAACAGACAGATTACAAACCGCGAATATTATTTGATTAGTGGAAAAAAAGAAACAAGATTGTCGAGACTACTATACTTAAAGATTTGTGACCGACTCATACACAAGTGAATAACAAGTATACTCTTTATAATAAACTAAACCTTACTCTCTAAACAAAAATCTAATTCTATAACGAGCTGAGTTCAAATCCTAAACTTATTATTTTCGAACAAATATTATATAGTTACTATCTATAATTTGAAATGAAATTTTGTACTGATGTACGAAAATGAATGGTTTTAATTATGAAACTTGTACAATCAAAATTCGTTTGTCAAAGGGCCTTGTCCTAATTGTAAGGTGGTGAACCTGGGGTAAATTAATGAAGGTATTGTCCTAATTTTTAAATTAAAACGTGTGAAAAAGTAAAAATAAAATGGTGCTAATTGCATGTTATGATACATAATAATAGTACGTACCTTGGCTACTAATGGAACACCACCGCAATTTTTAGCAATCTCTTTTCCAATCGCCTCGAATGCAGGAGCACTGCTAATTGGGAAAGCTCCATCTTTCATGATGGACCAACATTCATCGACAGAAAGTTCTCCCAATTCATGTCGTGGAAGTAGCTTTTCTGAGATTGATGCGACTTTGTCACTGCGAGTAGTGACAATAATTTTGGATCCCTCAGCAGAATTAAGCTTTGACAAACATTCCATTAAATTATCCCATATTTTAGAATCTTCGTTCCAAACATCATCAAGTACAAGTAAGTACCTTTTATTTTTCAACTCTTCATTAAGGAACTTAAGAAGAACATTCTTGTTATCTTTTGAAGGAGCTTTTGCCGGATTGAGATGTTCTAACATATGGAGTAGAATTAAATTGATGTCGAAAGGGTTCGATACACAAATCCATATTCTCTCGTCAAAAAACTTTTGTATCGAATCCTCATTGTAAACCGACGTGGCCAAAGTTGTTTTTCCGAGGCCTCCCATTCCCACAATGGCCATAACCGCAAGATTTTCTTGGTTGCTTTTGGAGTCGGTCAAGGTTTTAACTATATTCGACACATCATCTACCCTTCCAACAGTTGTTTCGTCTTTGCCAATGAGTGAGTGGGTTTGTCTCTCCCATCTAATCCCCTGAGGGGTTGCATCATTATTCTTGGAAACTAGTCCAAGAGGAGATGCTTTCCTCTCGAGATCCACCAAGGATGTATTGATCTTCTGAATTTTATGCGCCATTTTAAGACGAAATGCAAGTGGATTGGAGAGTGAAAAGAAGTTAAGAACCCTTTTCTTCATATGGTTTTGGATTTCGACTTTACGCCGATCAACTTCGTACTTGAATTCATCCAAGATATCCTCAGCATCATCAGCTACGCCTTTGAGTTTCTTCACCCATTCCTCTATTGGCGGAGCTGTTAGAGAATGAAAACAAGTTAAAATACCTTCCATTGTAGCATGTGTGTGCGAGATTATAAGACAATTCAAAAATATATACTACCTTGTGGTTTGTCGGTAACATCATTCAGCAAAAGTTCAATGTTAGTGGATGACTCTTGAAGCTTTCGGAGTTCAGCTTTGAAACCCCATGCAAGACTGAATTCTTTCTCAGCAAGTGAAAGCAGCTTTTCCAGTGTTCCCTTCGCAGCAAAAGTAAGCACAACTGCCATTCTTTCAACTCCTTGCAACTCAGCTAATCAGAGTGTTTAATTTCTCTCTTGGATACAAATTACAACACAAGTGAAATGGAGGATGATATGATAGACAACAAGCGTCGGAAGGTTTAACTTTTTATAGCGTGATAAGGAGGTGCATGCAATAATTGAATGATATATTCAATCAACTAACTAAGTTTACACAAGAGCCACATGCTTATTAAATTATTGTAACACCAACCTTAAAATATATGAAGCGCTCAATTATTTAGGTACTAAAGAAATGATCGAATAGCCAAGGGCTGCTGCAAATTTGTTCGTCTAGCTAGGTAATAATTGTTGAGAATAAATCTCACATTAACGAGATGAGGGATCTTGCAAATGTTTATAAGTAGTTTGGCTACTTACTATATTGTCAATTGATTTTATCGTTGAACCCCAACTTTCTTCATGGTATCAGAGCACGTTGTTCCATGTGTGAAGCCCAATGGCCACACGCCCTCCACGACATTCGAGTTGTGTTGTTCACGTGTTAAGGCTTGAAAATTCGTCACACGTGAGAAGTCTTGTTGGGAATGAATTCTTCATTGATGAGAGGAGGGCCATTGCATGTGCTTATAAGTAGTTGGGCTACTCCCGATATTATCAATTAGTTTTATAGTAGAACCTCAACTTTCTTCAATAACATTACTAGCAAACTTACAATTAACATGGACGTCATTTGGTTTTTAACCCAGAAGCAAAAAAGATACAGCTGCTGCGCCCACTAATTTACAGAGAGCTTAAATTTTGTTAAACAGTTGATTACACACAGTCCACATGTATATACATATTTGACATATTCCCACTTAGAGGAACCTTTGATGTTTGACAAATCAAAGGTTGCTAGATTTGTGGATCATATGGATTATCATATATGTAACACTTCTTTCTAGAATTTATTGCCGGTTAAGTATTAGAGTTTATTGTAGTTTTCTTTATACACAGGAGTTTTGTATTCGTTTATTTTTCTTAAGTCTAGTAAGATATATATAGTCTTACGGTTTATGTTGCCGTCTTAACAAATTTGTATGGTTTCTAATTCCGTAAGGAGGAATCTTAAGCTATCCAGAATCAAGTGGAAGAAAAATTATTACCTGTTATGGAGCAGGGGAAAAAAATCTTAAGTCGTCCTCATTGTGTAACTCTTTTCATTTTTCTGTGTAAAATTAAACTAGGTCTACCATTTTTGTTAATATCACTTAAAAGTTAAAACTTGCGGAGTAGAATTCTCTCATTTCTTTTTATCCTTCCGTTTTTTTTTTTTTATTTGAACCGTCACGATTAAGTCATATCAACTCTTGTGTTAACTTTTTTAGAGAGAGAGAGAGAGAGAGAGAGAGAGAGAGAGAGAGAGAGAGAGAGAGAGAGAAGAGTGTGAAATGAGAGGAGCTCCTCTAGAGGGGAGGAAGTGAGAGAGAAAATGAGAGGGAAAAGAATCTTACCCGTGGCAAGTTGGCAACATTGCACACAATACTTAATTGATTGGACTGTTTGTTAACGTTGGGCGTGAAGGATTTTCTGTCGTATGACACAATAGCTAATTTATTAAGACTTATTTTAGAGTTTTCTGATAAATAATGACATGGTGCACAGATGGTTACATTGAGGCTTTGATTATAGTCCAAAATTTCGAATATTAATATAGAAATTTGGCCAATAATTAAAACATATATTCCATGACAAACAAACACGACATTTTTGAGGTCAAGTGCTGCATCAATAATCTTACCAAACAATCAATTAATTAAGTTAATTTACACAAGAGCAGCATATTAAATGATAATTGTAAGACCAACCATATATATATGAAAAGGGTATACGTCTTCCATAAAAGAGCTGAATGAAATCAAAGTTTCAAGTTCAATTTTGAATTAGAAATGTTAAAAATGATGAATTAACGTCAACTATAACCCCTAACATTTCAAGCTAACGATGCGGGTCAATTACTTGGGACCTAAAGAATAGCAAATGGCCAACGGCCAACGGCAAAGGTTAGAATTTGAGTTGCTGCAAATTTGTTCGTCTGGCTAGGTAATAACAACCGTACCATACAAATATGTCACTAGCAAATAAAACACAATATTTTGGAGAATAATAATATCCACCAACCACTCGTTTGTCTTTGCTTCCAAGTTGTTGCAGACTCATAAATATAGTTTACACATATCTTCCAAAAAATTAATGTAACAATTGACGACTAATCTTGGACATCAATATCACTAAAATATTATCTTTACCTATAATCCAAACTTGTTCAATAAAACAAAGTCATCATGTTCATAAGCGCTCCATCTTCTTATAAATAAGCTTACGCTTCTGGCCATAATTATTCATAAGAAGTGATGTAAAGGATTTCGTTTCATTTTCTATAGTGGTTTCAACTTGATGATTATTATTTCAATTATCTTTGAAGTTCAACAACCTTCTTCCGGAACATGATGAATAAATTGTCTATTCAAGGGTTAATTTAGTAACATTGCATTATACTGACAGTGTCATGCTCCTCAATCATGTTAAATGGGTTTGAAAGGTTGTCGGATGTGAATATTTAGGTACAAAGTAAAATAATGTCGTTCATGCAAAGATGGTATGTGTAGTTGCACTATCTTCCAGACAACTAACTTCACTACAAGACTTATCTATAAGTAAATTAATTAAATCGATCACATGTGTAAGGAAAATATTGAATTTTATTCATTCAATTAATCATTTAAAAAATAACGTTCATAAGTTAATTATCCGAAACTTTAAAGCAAACGTCAAACAAATAATCTTAAGCTAGCAAGATACATTGCCTGTTAGAGGGAAATTAGGCCGAAAATTAGAGGGAAACGAATACTACCCTTAGCAAGTTGGCAACATTGCACACAGTAGCGAATTGATTGGATTGTTTGTTAACTAACATTGGACGCCAAGGCTTTTCTATCATATGACACAATAGTTAACTTATTAAGATTTTTTCTAGAGTTTGCCGGTAAATAATGACATCGAGGATTTGAGTATAGTCCAAAATTTCGAATATTAATTTGGCTAATAATTAAAATATATAGGGGTGTACTATCCACACATCTCATTTTAATTATCATACACCCTTTGATAATTTATGTCTATTGATCTTCTTCAATTCATCCAATCCGACAGCTGAAAATTAAAAAAGTGTATGAGAAGTAAAATGGGGTGTGTGAATATCATACCCCAATATATATTCCATGATAAACAAACACGACATTTTTTAGGTCAAATGCTGCATAAATAATCTTCCAAACAATCAATTAATTAAGTTAATTTACACAAGAGCAACATATTAAATGATAATTGCAAGACCAGCCATATATATATGAAGGGGTCGATTACTTGGGACCTAAAGAAATGATGAATGGCCAATGGCCAAGGTTGGAATTTGAGTTGCTGCCTGCGAATTTGTTAATAACAACTGTACTAAACAAATGTCACTAGCAAACTATAAAACACAATATTTTGGAGAATAATAATGTCCACCAACAACTCGTTCGTCTTTACTTCCAAGTTGTTGCAGATTCACAAATATTGTTTACATATATCTTCCAAAAAAACTAATGTAACAATTGACAACTAAACTTGGACATCAATATCATTAAAATATTATCGTTACATATAATTACTGTTCTAAAAATCGACCTAGGCGCTACATGGCTAAATGCCGTTCCGATTATGGCTAATCCTTAGAAAAATCGGATAACCTATTTAGCGGCACTAGACGGGAGACTAGGCGGGCAAGGCTGCGTTAGGCTGGCAAGGCCCAACTGAGTTTTCTGAGAAACTTTGAACTACAGCCGCATATCTTCAAAGCCTTTCTGGGTAGAGAAAAGCTGCACGGCCGCGATAAAGGAAGGAGATGATGATAACAAATAGTAACATTTTAAAAGAACCTACACTAAACGACGTCGTGAGTTTTGTTTATAAGTGAAATAGCATAAAAGCATTTTTTATTTGAACTTTAAATATATGGACTTCGGCAATGTAATGGGCTTGGCTTGTCCACCCAACTTTTAAAGTCCAAAATGAACCTAATTATTTTATGTTTTTTTTTTCAGTCAGTTAGTAGAATTTTTATATTACCTGTTAATTGATCACTCATTATTGATCAAAATTTAAAAAAAAAAAAAAAAAATGCAAGTATAATTTTTTTAGGGTGTAAATAGACACTTGTTTATACGATATTTATGAAATTTATTCAAATCCGCCTAGTCCGCCTAGGCTCTCGCCTAGCTGCCTAGGCCTTAGGCCCCAACTCGTTGTCCAACTAGCGCTTAGAGTCTTTTAAAACCTTGCATATAATTAAAACTTGTTCAGCAAAACAAAGCCATATATTCATAAACGCTCTATCTTCGAATACGTTTCTGGCCATATTCATAAGAAGTGATATAAAGGAATTTCGCTCCATTTTCTTTAGTGGTTTCAGTGTAATGATTATTATCTCAAATATCTTTGAAGCTCAATAACCTTCTTCTGGAAACAAGATGAGTAAATTTTCTATTTAGTGGTTAATTCAGTACTGTCATTGTACTGGTAGTGCCACGCCCCTCAATCACGTTAGATGGGCTTGAAAGGTTGTCAGATGTGAGTATTTAGGTACAAAGTTAGTAAAATAGTGGCGTTTACACAACGATGATATGCATGGTTGCACTATCTTCCAGACAACTAACTTCACTACAAGACATACCTAGAAATAAATTAATTGAATCTGTCACATTGTACATAAAGATTCAAATTTCATTCTTTCAATTAATCATCCGAGAAATAAATCCATAAGTTAATTATCCAAAACTTCAAAACAAATCATCCAAAAACAAAAGGAAATTATTTAAAACTCAAACAAAAAATTAAGGGGTTTCGACCACTAAGGTGAGCTCAGCTGCATATAGGCCCATGTGTAAAAACTCTAATACTCCATCCATACCTATGCCTCTTGAAAATATTGAAAGCGTAAATGCTGCCAGGTCATGTTTCAGCAAAAATATATCTTTTTGATAGTCGAAATGCTCTGTCAGAGCAAGTGATAAAGCTTGTGGATACTCTCAAGCAAGGTACTTAGTTTGTAATCTGTCATTCATAAGTCTCGTATAAAGATCATGGCGATTGTTTTATCAACTTCGTGAACCGGGTTAACGTGTTCAGTGTCATATGACGTTATTAAGACTTTTTTCTAAACTTTACTAGTAAATCATGACATGGTGCACAGCTTAATTAACCATATATTTCATGTTCAACAAACACGACTTTTTTTCTAAGAGCCACATGCTTCTTAAATAATAAATGTAACACCAAAATATATGAAGGGCTCAATTATCTGGGATAATCTATCATACAAGAGCCACAAGATAACACCAACCATAATATCGTATTATAAAGTAATACAATTTAATGAAAAATGCTAGAGAGACTAAATTTTTAAATCAGATTTGCAAGCAAAATAATGTATCCCCAATAGAGATATGCACATTAATCAACATTTAAGCAATAATCCAACTATGAAATCTCACTACCGCTGCTTATTTTGTGTAGTTAAACTCCTATCCCTTCTTTGTTGCGTAATAGGAGGATGACAGGTTTTGTTTATGGCCTCAAGTTTTGGCTAACAACAACCACAAGCATGCCTTCAGACTCGTAGCACTTCTAAGTGGTCAATCGAGACTTCTATACAATCAACTGAACTTTTTTTAAGTAATCGAAAGGAACTGAACTTGATTTCTACCAATTCCACAGATTCATATTGGCATCAAATATTTTGAGCAACAATCCCACAACAATATTGCCAGCTATCAAATGTGTACGTACCTAGAGATAACAACCACTAATTAACTAAAATTATTTTATGACATTGTAATGTTCAAAGGGTGTGCTATGAGTTTGTTATGTGATCTAAAGTTATGACATTGCAATGTTGAAAATTGTGCTATGAGTTTGTTATGTGATTCAAAGTTGAGAATGCCAAATATAATTTACTCAAGACCCTTCTAGAGTTTGCCTAAATTCCAAAAATTAATATAAAAAATTGGCCAATAATTAAATATATATTCCATGCCAAACAAACACGACGTTTAACAATCAATATTTTTTTTTTTTTTGGGAGTACATCGATATTTTACACTAAGGGAAGGGAGAGTTCGGCTAAGCTATACAATGGGTAGCCTAATTTGGTATCGAATTCGCCATCCATGAGATTCAAACTTAAGATCTCTCACTTCCAAGTGAAGATGAATACCACCAGACCGTAGTACTCAGTGGCACCAAACAATTAATTAATTAAGTTAATTTACACAAGAGACACATATTAAATAATAATTGTAAGACTAACCATAATATATATATATATATATATATATATATATATATACACACATACATGGCCATGATGTGTTGGCATGGCTTCAGGAGCAGCGCTTGAGCTAGTAGGTCTAACTTGATGATTCTTCAGCAAAAGTTGATTTTGCTTCTCAACAAGTTGTAGGACAAAGACCCAATATGAGAGTTTCGTAAATTTATGTGCTCGATATTGTTACTGCATGACAATATTGGTGGCATAAAAGTTGAATAAGTCTCCTTTAGGAGATCATGTTCAGTCAAGTCATCTTCGTAGAATGTGACAAGTGATTTCATAGGACAAATTTCATAATTGTATTCATTCACAAACTTGAATTGGAAGCATCAATGTTGCCGATCATATCTTGTTTCAAGCAAATTTATCTTCTTGATGATCAAAACATTATGCCAGAGCGAGCCATTAAGCTCATAGATACTCTCAAACGAGGTACTCAGTTTATAGTGCGTTATGTACATGTCTTTGTATAAGGATCATGGTGGTTACTTTGTCAACTTTGTGAATCGGGTTAACATGCTCGCTGTTGTATGACGTTATTAAGACTTTTTCTAGAGTTTATCAGTAAATCATGACATGGTGCACAACTGGTTACATTAATATATAGAAACTTGTTCATAATTAACTACATATTCCATGTTCAACAAACACGACATTTTTCTAAGAGCTACATACTTATTAAATAACAATTGCAACACCAACCATAAAATATATGGAGGGGTCAATAATTTGGGATAAACTATGCTACATGAGCCAGTAGCTAGATAACACCAACCATAATTATTGTATTACAAAGTAATACAATTTAATACAATGGTGACCCCTAAGATTTATTTTACCATTTTAAAAGTTTCTTCGAAACCCTAATGACCATGAAGTATCACTACTACGTACTGCTTGTTTTCTGTGGTTAAACTCCTTGTCATCTGTAACGATCCGTCCAGGATTTTACGGAACGTCGAGAGTATTTTCATAATTTCACTTTGATTAGGATATATTTTGGAATGGTTGTTTTTTTTTTTTTTTTTGTCTTAATTAGTGTGCCTTGTGGAGCTCACTTTCCTTTTTGATCCCCCGGTCAGGCCTACGAGCGAATGAAGTGTTCTATATACCTTCGGGCGAATGAAGTGTTCTATATGCCTCCCGGCAAATGAAGGGTTCTATATGCCTCTGGGCAAATGAAGAGTTCTATATGCCTTCAGGCAATACTGATACCACTTCTAAGCACACTATATATGATATATGTTTTATGAAGGTTTTATGGCATGCTAGGGTTTTAAGAAAACCTATTACTTATTATGCTATTTGAGTTTTCATAAATTTTAGGGGTTAGTACGTTGTTGATTAACTATTTTAGTATTACTATATATCAACTTGGTCCACTTATGTTTTGTTTTACGCCCCCTTAGGACTTAGAATCGAGACGTACAATCCCGGTGTCAAGGCACTCCCACATCAGCATCTTGGAGTCCTCTCGGTGTAGGACCCATCCCTTTGTTTATTCTATTTTATATTATTTCCTTTTTAGTGTCTTAGATTAGTTGTATGCTCTGAACACGTTCCACAATTACATATTCATTCTAGTTAAATTTACAAGTTTTATTTATATTAGTTATTTCTTTCTAGTTCTCATGCATTCTAATATGACTTCGTCATCTTCGGATGTCGGCCAGCACGTGCATACCTTAGTATTTGGAGGATATCAGAGGCGGGCGTGTCATCATCCCTCCTTTGTTGCATAATTGGAGGAAGCTTGCGTTTTGTTTTGTGGCCTCAATTTTTGGCTAATAACAACCAGAAGTATGCCTTCATATTCTAAGCACTTCTAAGTGGTCGATGAACTGAACTTGAATTCTACCAATCCCTAAGATTTATATGTGTATCAAATATTGTAGCTTTGAGCAACAATCCCACAATAATATTGCCCGTTATCAAACGCGTACTTAGAGATATATAACCACTAATTAACCGAACTTATGGTATGACATTGTAATGTTTAAAGACTGTGTTATGAGTTTGTTATGTGATCCAATGTTAAGAGTGCAAAATATAATTTACCCAAGACTTTTCTAGAGTTTGCCTAAATTCCGAAATTAATATAAAAATTTGGCCAATAATTGTTGCTGCCAAATTGTTCGTCTGGCTAGGTAATAACAACCGTACCAAACAAATATGTCACTAGCAAATTATAAAACACAATATTTTGGAGAATAATAATTTCCACCGAACACTCTTTTATCTTCACTTGCAAGTTGTTGGAGACACACAAATATGGTTAACACATATCTTCCAAGAAACTAATATAACAATTGATGAATATACTTGAACATCAATATCACTAAAACATCATCATTATATATAATTCAAACTTGTTCAACAAAACAAAGTCATGTTCATAAGCGCTCTATTTTCTTATGAATAGGCTTTTAGCCATATTCATAAAAAGTGATGCAAAAGAATTCAACTTCATTTTCTTAAGTGGTTTCAGCGTGATCATTATTATCTCGAATATCTTTGAAGCTCAATAACCTTCTTCCGAAACAAGATGAGTAAAATATCTCTTGAATGGTTAATTCAATACCAATAAACAACATTATATTAGTAGTGTCGTGCCTTTCAATCAGGTTGTATAGGCTTGAAAGGTTGTCAGAGGTAAAGGTTTTAGGTACAAAGTTAGTAAATAGTGGCGTTCACACAAAGATGATATGTGTAATTGCACTATCTTCCATACAACTAACATCACTACAAGACATACCTAGAAGTAAAATAATTGAATCGGTCACATTTGTAAGGAAAAAATTGAATTTCATTCATTTAATCAATCATTCAAGAAATAAAATCCATAAGTTAATTGTCCCAAACTTTAAAACAAACATCAAACAAATAATCCAAAAACAAAAGAAATAATTCAAAACTAAAACAAAAAATTAAGGGGGTTCGACCACTAGGTGAACTCGGCCACATATAGGCCCATGTCTAGAAACTCTAATCTTCCATTGGTGCATGTGTCTCTTGAAAATTAGAAATCTCCATAATTATATCTTCGAGATTATCCACTTGAACAAAGTTAGTCTCTACTGGTTTGCGACATAAATGATACCCAACAACAACTTAAGCGGAAGATTAGCGAGTGCGAGGCCAATAGTCATTGGAGCCACAACCATAACACATTTCCACTTCTTTGGTGGCAGATGTCTTGCCCTTGTAACGAAGTTGTAAGCCTTGAGAGTTAGGAAATCATGCTTCAAGGACGAATTATATAAGCCGTTGATTTTTTCTATTCATGAAAAAAAAAAAAGCTAAAAGTTATATTAATGAAGCATTATTATATAAGCTTTTTGGCTATGCCTCTGTGGGTGGTGGGAGCAAATACAAAGAGGAGTTTAGGAGTATCTGTTAGGGGGCAGAGGCTTCAACCACACTCCAAAAACCAATGATATCAATTATCAATTACATATGCGATTTTTTATAGAATTTATGCCACCTTATGTTTTTTGGTACAATATTTTATAACGTTAGCACGAGAATTAACATTAAATTGTGAGGTGACAGAAAGTCCATAAAGAGTCTCACTTTAAAAAAGTCTCCCTAGCATTTCTCAAGCATTAATATAATCATTTTGATTATATATTAACCCTGGTATTATAACTAAGTCCTTAATTAAATAAAGTGAATTTAGTGATATTTATTTACAAATTTAGTTTAAAATTGTCTCCTAGCAATATCATAAAGTTAAGTAGAACTTGTTATATATTGAGCTCACAAAATAAAATTGGACAAGGCCCATAGTGACCTTTTGTGACAAAAGAAGCCCACAATGTTCTTACTTGAAATTAAGATGCCTTTTTCACTCAAAAGTTGGACATTTAAAGTAATGTAGACTTTTATGAGAAGTCTAAGTGGTGAGGGTGCGATAATAAGTTAGAATTGAAGTAAGTTATGGCTCAATTCTCTCCAATATTAATGCATAGGCAGGCAACGTATGCATGCAACATCTCTCTCACAAACAAATTCATTTGTTATATGCTAATGGCATGATCAACTATCATCAAAAAAATGTAGTGGCAAAATCTTCAAGTTAGACAATGTGCACAATTGCTAATAACCGTTTGATTTAGCGGCACATAATTTCTGCTCTCTTTGTGATGATTTTAAATTTCATAGACAATAATTCTTGAATCATAGATAACAGATTGCACCTTTTCTTTGTTATTATTGTAGTACTTGATGGGGAACTAGTTTTCGAATTGTATGTGAGGGAGAGCCTGTTTCGTTGTTTCATTGTTCTTTATGGATTAGCTTTGAGAGAGATTCTCCTACGTTATTGTGAATATATATCTATGAGTCTACAACATTCATTGTATGATCAGAGTCAAGTGAGACGGAGGAGGGAGGGCAAGACAGTGTACGGGCCGGTGACATGTGAGTTTCTCTTCCTGCGATGAGTGTTGTAGAATTATCAGGATATATCTCTATTTGTAGGTGAGAACCTTTCCAAGTGTAGAGAACCTCCACTGATGTTCAGGTGCTACTATTTCCTAGCTTAGCTAGTTCCATGATTATCCAGTTTGGGCCTTAAAAAAGACGGGGGAGGAGGAATGAGTTCATATTCGTAGTTGTTGACAAGTAGGTTTATAGGGAAGGAAACAACCATTCAATTACATTAAAGATAAATTTCCAAATATTTAACACAATATATATTCTCCATATTGATCATAGAATACTCTCCGTCAATGTTAACGTGTATATATTTTTCTACACAAAATTAAGTCCTATAAACTAATATCTTTTTGAAGAATAACTAAGCATACGATCAGCTAGAAAAGTAGCTAGCTAGAGAGACTTTGTAATACTAACACAAACAAAATAAATATCATAAAGCATATGATGATCATATTCATTTATTTTCACGGCATGTACAACTTGTTGCCACATTTGCACCTCCAAGCCTCCGGGTAGTACTCCGCCATCACCGGCGTCCCAGGCGGCACAGACACGTGAACCGGCTTGCAAGGGGTGCACCTGCCGCACTTGGATGTGCACCGAGGGGGGGACGATCCAGGTCCACTCAAGTACCTCCTAGCCAAGCTCAAAGTCATCATCCTCTGCTCCCTCATTTTGTCACTGTGCTTCCCAAATTCCTGCACCACTTCAGTTAGTTAATCTCCCAAAAATTAGCAATTATATATAACACAATTATCCACCAACCCTTCTGCGCACACGGTTTGCTAACGTCTGCCGACTTGTCAACATATATCCTTAGTGCTAAAGTGCGCCTACCAATGCTAATGTTCGCCGGCCCCGATAACAATTTTTAGCTCACGGGAGTACACTATACAACATGGTTTGAGCGGGTAGGGCGCTGAGCACAGCAGGCGCAAGTTACCAAGATGCAGTAGAATTTTTAGAAGACGACAATATGAACAACAAAAGCCTTTTCTTTTGCTTCTGAAAAGCCAAATAAAAATAGGTGTCCTCCAAGCCCAAAGCTGTGTGCTAAACTACGCCTGTGGTGCTGTGTGCTTCTTAATTAGGCAGGCTGAGCCGTACTACCAGACCATTTTTCTTA
Source organism: Pyrus communis (assembly GCF_041283825.1). NCBI lineage: Eukaryota > Viridiplantae > Streptophyta > Magnoliopsida > Rosales > Rosaceae > Pyrus > Pyrus communis. The sequence continues at coordinate 3,511,562 of NC_142575.1, read as the reverse complement.
GTATGGACCAGGGTAAACAGCAGCAGGACCACCCTGTCCTTCAGTCAGTGTGTGCTACTTATCAAAGCACCATGGTGGGTGGTGGCTTGATCAGTAATAACAATAATAATATGGTTCTATTTTTGTCTTTTCAATTTCATACAAGCATATGCAGTCTTTATCAAAAACCCAGCTTGGGTCAAAGTTAGTCAAAGCTACTAGAGACTTGCTGTAAGGTCATGATATGTGGTGATTGATGTGATTCATGTGGAGAACAATAAATAACATAAGAAAGAAGCATTAGTGCTCATTGAATGTTGAAGTATCAGATAAGGTAGAGATTTTGGCACTCCTCGTTAGTCATCTATATTCAGATTCCGGCACTTCGTAAGTGCCAGCAGGAAGCTAAAGGAGGAGTGTTAAAATCACGGACCATAAAATATGATAGGTATAGTGGAACTGTGGAACTGCGGAACTACCTACCTGAAAATATGAATCCAGTTTAGCCGTGAAGGCACAGTTGTTATCTGCATTTTGGAAACAAGTAGATAATTAAATTCTGTTTAAATGAAATATTAATTCAGTAAAAAATTCAATTTTTTCTAAAAAAAAAAATAATGTAAAATGGGAAATTAATTTGATTGTTGAAAAGTTCACCTGGACATGTAGTGGAAGTGGAACTGATGGTGGTGAAAAGTGCATAAATTGAGAAAATGCCGATGGTGGTGAACGTTATCAGTCTGTGAAGTCTTTTCAACTCCATGGACAGCAAGATGGAAGCTCAAAAAACCCACCAATGGCAGAAGAAAACAGCAACTTTATCTGATATTTTCTGGGCTCTCTCTCTCTCTCTCTGTGGCTATTTTTCTCTCTGGGACCTTTTTCAGATTAACTAGGTTCCCTTGTTGCAACTGTCATCTCAGCCCTTAAGTGAGGGTAGTTGTGTTGGAGGTTTAAAAAGAGGGATGGTATATTTAAGCAAGTTTGAGAGAGAGAGAGAGAGAGAGAGAGAGAGAGAGAGAGAGAGAGGGGGGAAAAAGAAAGGGTGAATCTAAGAGGGCCGTCACATCCTAAGCACTGCCATGTTTGGCTGTTTGATACTCTTGCAGGCTTTTCTCTACTGTCTTTCAACAATTCCCAAACACAGAAATGTAAAAAACTAAAAACAACTACTGCTCTGCTACCTTCTGCACCTCCTCCTTTTTTCCACAATCCACTCTCCTCTTTTTCCCTTTTTTTTCCTCAGCAAACTTTCACTCATTCCCCGTGAAATTTTTAGTTGGAACGAGAACACGAATAATACATCATTTATTTTTATTTAAGTAATGAAAAATTTTAATTTTTAGTTATTAATCTTTTAACACACATAACCCATTATTTATATAAAAACACATAATGTATCATCTCGTGTGACGATCATACTGAAAAATCTCTCCTCACTCCCCCACCCATATCTTCCCCGACCCATATCTTCTTTGTTTTTTATTCTCTGCCCTCATCTCTTTCCACTTCTTAAATTTTTAGCACCAAACTTCTATCTCTTAGTAAGATAGTGTATCTCGTGCATTAATGAATAAAAGGTTAAATTTGTGTCCAGAGAAACATTAATTAGGAATTTAACAGTCAAATTTCGGTGTAGCATACATCGATGCATACTTAAAACTCTCTTAGTGTGTATCCTTGCATTAGATATATTTTTTTCTTATATTATCACAAGAACTATACTTTTTTGTTTTTTGCTCCACGAGAACTATACTTGGGTCCTAACCCTATATCTATGACTAGGTTGAAAATAATTAAATAATATGTTATTAATTTATTTTTAAAGCCGGTATGACATGTGTTGTATTAGTATTAACTCATACTATTGGATAAGGATGTGCGGTCCAGACCCTTTTGTACCAAAATATTATCCTTACCAAAATAATTACATTATTAAATAAGATATTAAGTATATTATCATTTTTATTTCAATCGGACTGTGAATTGAAGGAGTTATTTATTTATAATTCGATGTAGTTAATAGAATATGAATGGAGGCATTGAATACGATTGTAATCTGATTGACTCAATTGATAATGTAAGGATGTTTAGGTCTCGGGGTTATTTTATATTCGTTGGGGATCCTAGTGTAAGTTTACTTTTCTTGTTAAAAATGAGTTATCCATGTTACGATAGAGAAGTTTTTTTTTTTTTTTTTTAACAAACGATATTATCTACACTAAAAGAAGGAGGTAGGCTTTAGCCTCACAATGGACTATCAATAATATGGTTCAAATTCGTTTTGGCAAGAATCAGACCTATGACCTCTCATTTACAAGTTACAAGTGAAGAGAAATACCACTAGATCGTAGAATTAAGTAGCCCATTTGTATTTTGTTTTTTCCTTTGCCTTTCGATTGAATATTGCAAAATATACTACTGAATATTAGTAAAAAAACACTTTAAGAATCATCTTAGAAACAAACCTATCAGAGGTTAAATATTTAAGACAACAATCGCCAGGTGAAATAATATATAATTGAGTTTATGAGTTTTGTTTTCTTTCTGTAATAGTATTTTTTGCTACGAAATCTAGCTTTGATCGATGAACTTATTTGTATAGAGTGGTGTGGTAAATTGGCAACTTGTAAAAATGGGGGAAGCATTATTATGCACTAACCATCTTTCAAGGCTTAGATGCGTTTGTTCAATTCACAACTCCGTTTTCACCCTGTATGCTTTGGAATTTTGGGAAAAACAAGAAGTACACACTGCCTGTAACATGCAGCAGTGGACCTTCGGGGATGAAAGGAAGCATTTTCCTGGTCTATGGTGATATTAAACTGTTAGCATCTAATCAAACTACCGTGAAACAATCCCAAGCCGTTAATATGTGACACTTCGGGCACAAAAAGGATGGGATGTCATGGCAATATGCCACAGAATCTGACCATCAAATTGGCTGGCCACTCCACTACCTCCTAATCAATGTAAACTTTGAGATTCCGAAAGCAATCGGGTGTGGACAAATTGTCCAAACAAATCAGCCAGAAAATGGGTTTGACAAAAACAAAAAAAAAAAAAAACAAAAAAAAAAAATCAGCCAGAAAATGGTGTGTTTGGTAATGGGTTTTGAAGTGGCCCATGTAGGACATAGATAATCGACAATTTACTTGTTCTTTCACATGGCTTATAACTTTCTACTTCTTTTATTCAGATCATGATTTTCTGAATGTTCTACTCTAAATATTAATCTATGTGTAGTTTCATTTGTTAGTGTTTTCTTTCTCTAAGATCAATAGCAATTCTAATCTTTATGCCGTTAAGCGCCCTAACGTAACCTCCCATTATTTTATAAAAAATTTAATTGACAAGATACACATAATCTTTCTATCTATGATTAATATTCCTAGTATCAATACACATTTTTTCCTTGAATCAACAAAAAAATTATTAATAAAAACATTAACAATAATGAAGCAAGACTGTGTTTAATGGATATCTTTAAATGATTATTCAATTTTCACAAAATGCAAAGACTCTTGAATTTTACTTAAATCTCTCGTATTACCTTAGAAATTCTATTTTACCTGATGGGGGTTTTCTCATGTCCTCTTCCTAGCTAAATTTCCGAGAACGAATAAATTAAGAGCCAAATTATCGATATGGAGTGCATTAGAAGGAAAATGTTTGAATACTCCCTCTACATGTATGGACTCGGTCCTTCTTCTTTCATGTTTTTAATGAATAACTATGTGTATATCATTGTTGAGGAAAGTTGAGGTTTCAAATCAATTGGTTATATGAAGAGTAGCCCAACTTACTTATAAGCACATGCAAAGTCCCTAATTTCTCCAATGTGGGATTAACTCTCGACAAGTCCCTTCATGTGTGGTGAATTTTCAAGCCAAACACGTGGACAATGCAAATCAGGTGATGTGGAGCACGTGTGGCCGTTGGGCTTTTATACAAGAGACAATGTGCTCTGATATCATGAGGAAAATTGATGTTCTACTATAAAATCAATTGGCTATATAGGGAGTAAATAATCCAATTACTTATAAGCACATGCAACTCTTCGTCGATAATTCATGGATTAACTTTGAACAATTCTGATTGATATATAAGAAGGAATGAATCTTTCGTTGCGCATTATAATTAGAGAGTGTTAACTGTAGCAGAAAAGGTGAACCTCTTTCAATACATTACTTAAAAGGGTAGTGTTATCCATATACTTATTTTTATTTCTCATACGTTTCTTTTCAATTTCCTACTTGAACAAGAAATAACATGGATATAAAAATAATAATAAAATAAAACATGATTGGGGAAATTAAAGTTACTTTTGCCTGTCCGTGAGACATGACAAAGAAATAATTGCAGCATTATGAAGTAATAGCTTTTGCTAAATTTGATCATTTACCCTATCAGGAAAAAATGTAAATTTGCTATTTGCAAGCTAAATCCTTCATCTCACGCTGACGGAATTAATGATAGAATAAGCTTACGTACTCTTGGAAGAGATGGTGAAATGACAGACCTCTGTGTTTTTCTTTTTCCTAACATGAATTGCCAACAGACAACGACATAAACCATGCACAAATTATTCAACATATAACCCAATCATCTGCAGCCCGCCATGCACTCTTACCATACTATCCTTCCATCTGCAAGCATTTACATTTCTAACGTATCACTTGGCTAGGTGAGATGAAAAAAATGGCAAGAGGGCAAATGGGTCCGGAACTATAATCACATTAGGGTTTTGAAACACGATAAAAGTGAATATATTCTTGCTCCATGAAGTAAAGACACAGGAAAACCAAATGTACAGAAACACATGTTCGACTTAATTACTCGTATCGTCCCTAGCAATGAATATGTTGTTTGGTGCAAGCGTGGGCATTTGGGAAAAAATGCAGATGTGGAGAAAAGGAAACTAACTTATTGCAAGTCTCTGCAAATATTGCAAACCTGTTCTTGTTTCTATGCTTTTGTTTCTGCTCGATAGGGTTCTGATGCCCTTTGCTTTCCTCCTGGCCTTCCTATTTGCTAATAGAAACCAAGTCCAGAGACTCGTTGTCTCACATGTATATATGTGTGTGTATTATACATCTCTACAGATGTCGACCCACTTAGCCAGACATGAACATTTCAATCTTGAATTAAATTTGACCGTTGTCCCACCAAAGCTAGGTTTAGAGTTTGATAGAGATGTGGGAAATGCATTAGGTTAAATAAGGGTGGGACTCTCTTTTGAACAAAGCTGACAACTCTATATTTTGATTCTGATTTTGACAGATGGGGCTCTCTTTTGATCTGATGATCATAAATAATTGTTTGTGATAGCTGTGGCTGCCTTTCTCATATCAGGGACACTTTAGCGGCTATATAAGATATTTGGTCAGGATTTATCCTATTGTGTGGTATCTATCATACACATACATTACCAAAATTGTAAGGGTTCACATCTAAGATATGTTCTCATACATACTTTAGTATAGTAATTAAGCTCCTCAATTTATTACATGGCTGATTTACAAAATTTTATGATTATGATCGGAATCGTTCATATTATAAATTACATATTTTAAAGATCATCTCTACAAAAAAAAAAAAAAAAAAAAAAAATTACATATGAGATCGTTTAGTCATCAAACCATAAAAAAATAGATGGATGGATCTGGTAAAAGAATGATGACCTGTTTTTCTATTTGTTACAGTTAATTGACTAAACAATCTTATTTTTAATTGATATATTTTTTTTTGTAGAGATGATCTTTACAGAGTATCTTGAGGAGTAACTCCTCCTTAATCTTAAAAAGCCAAGCCTCTCTCTTTACTAAATGCTTGGTGTCCACAATGGTAAAGGTATCGACTATCGACTTCTTAAAAGAAGTTGTGCTTAGGACATTTTCCCAACATACAAATGTGTGACTATTAATTGCTGATGCAATCTCAGCCGTATATGCATGTAAAGTCCATATTGCATTGCATCAACTGTTGGGAATTGTCAGATCTTGTTGTGCATATACGAATGCTTAGAAATTCTCTTTAGATTAACCCAACAACAAATAGAACTTTGAAATTAGTGGATATTATTCTAACTCCCTTTATGCACTCCAATACACTGTAGAAGAGTGCTATATATATATATATATATATATATATAATTGCATTTCGGATATTATTTGTTTGTACTCTCAGCTCCATACAAATTTACAGGGTTGAGGGTTCCATGCATATTTATTTTCTTCTGTGTTATGTCTCCTCTTGATCCAAACGGTTCATGATATTAGATTGAAAAAAGCTGTACACCATCTTGTCTATTAGAAAACAGGACCTCTAAGGTCTGCCAAGACATATGACTACTACTTTTTATGGAAATATAATTCATTATCATACAAATAAAAAAATAAAAAAAAGAGGTACATAGAATGGTCCAAATACAAAGCGAAACACCAAGAAATAATATGGACCAGCCAAACAACAAAATAAAGGGACTAAAACAAGGAAATAAGCACAAAACAGAACAAACCCTAGAAACCCTAACTACTCATTCGCCGCAAGAAACGCAGCCAAGCTAAATCAGATGTAACTCAAATAAACTAGTTTTTTTACCATGCTTGTAGTTTGAATTCAAACATGCCATACTTGTCCATTCTTATAGTTTGTTTGTGGAAACAATTAAATTACAATCTTTTCATAAGTTTCTTCTACTCTTTTGGAGGAGTAGTGCTTGTAACATTAAAATTATAGCAAATGGACTAGGTTTTATATGTCATATATAACTTATATGTGTCTTTCTCACATCTCACAGACTTATTGGTCACATACAACTTCTTTTAGTTGAGTACACTAATTTGGTTGAGAGCAAGAATACAAGCGATAAGCGTAAATGAACTAGGTTTTATGCTTCACGCCCATAATAATCTCATTGCAAGATTGAAGCACTTTACTCTCCCTTATCTTATAATTTTGTTCCAGTAATATAATGTCATGAGAACTATTAATTACTTATGGGCATATGTGAGAACAGCAAGAAGAAACAAATTAAGGGGACAATAACATGTAGAATTTAATATGGTGGCAAAGATTTGGGGTTGGTATTGTCACTGTTTTCATGTAGTATAACAGTGTTACAAGTGGGACTGGGATCAATATATTTGCGATATAAAAAACGGTCCCCCGCTCTTCTTCCTCAATTTGAATGTCGTTTTCACGATCTTGGCTCCATGCAAAGTCTCTCAGTATTAAACTTTTCAGGTTTTTGTGTTTGCTTGTATCTCTCCCTATCTTTTTAATATTGGACTCACTTCTTGTCCCTTGTAAGCTTACATATTACCAACTCATCTGTTCAGATAGATTCTTCACGTGATTATGCTTTTCAGTTCACCCCATATCAACAAGGCAACTGCTCTTCCAGTTACATTCTGCACTTTGACAGTTTCCGAAACAATAAACCCTTCATTCTATTAAGTTTGGTTTCCTCAACGCCTTGCCTTAGGGTTAACTAGAAGGGAATAAGCTGAGATTTTTCATATTTGTACCATATCTTGTATCAGATGGGAGTTTTCACTTCTTATATCATCGATGTTTTTTATGATAAAATTCAATACCGAGTAATAAGTAATTAAGTTAGAACGTATCAGTAATATTGGAGGTCAACCATGTTTGAAACTATAAAGTTTCGCATGTTACTTGTACTTCCTTTTGGAAATCCAGAATTAGGAAAAACGTATTGATTGCAGCTCTTCTGGGATTTTCCTTTTTAAATGTCCAACTCAGTGCGCGTACTCAACATTAATTCAACTATTAGAGATTTTTTATACACCAAGCTAGTGATATTACTATTCTGAAAAAAACTATAATATGTAACAGCCATTCATGAAAAGTGTTCTGGCACACGTAAAAATTTCTCTCTACACACGAATCCATTTCCCTAAACGTTTGTGATATGTCCATCGTGTCTTATATTTCAGTTGGGATAATACTAGAGAGACCAAATTTAATGATTAAATTTGCAAACTAAATAATGTGCCACTAATAAGCATAAACACGTCAATCATCAGAGCATTCCCACCGTAGCTTTTTGCTCGGGGGACAGTCTCCAGAACAAAGGCCCGAGGGCCGGTGGATGGCCTCCAGCGTGAGGCAGGCCGGGGGATGGGGGAGGCCCGAGGGCCAGGCCCGTGAGGGATTGCCAGGCCTTGAGCCCGAGCTGAGGATGACGCCATGCTGACGCCAGGGTGGCGTCAGCGTATTATTTAATTTTTTTTGTGTCAGGCGCGTGCACCCCACCCGCGCGTGGGGGCGCGTCCCGACACAATAATCAGAAAAAAAAAGCTTTTGTCAGTTACCGTTGGGAAGCCACGTGGCTTCCCACGGTACGTTAGATCCTAACGATCACTTAATGTGGACCGTTAGATCTCAACGGTAAAAAAAAAAAAAAATGTCAGATTTAATATCCACCGTTCGATCTGAGATCAACGGTGGATATTAAAATGCTTTATAAATTAAAAAATAAATGAAAAAATAGTTTAAAAAATCTGAAAAGTTACCGTTGTGACACGTGGCACAATCTGGAGCGTTGGAATTCAAATTTTTTTATATCCAACGGCAGAGATTAATTAATTGAATAAAAATTTTAAAAAAAATGTAAAAAATTCAAAAAAATTCAAAAAAATTCAAAAAAATATCTGAAAAATCTGAAAAAAATTCTAAAAAAAATTGTTTTTACTTTTCTATAAATACCTTCTCATTATCATCTACCTTACACAACAATTTCATATTTTCTCAACTACTTTCAATCACATTCCTTTCTTTGTCTCAAAGTTTGAATCCATTTTTTTTCAACAAAATGACCACTGGTGCAGGTACGAATTGGTCGCTTATTGAAGATGTTGCGTTGTGTACTAGCTGGGTTGAAGTTACTCATAGTTCGCTTACGGGTAATGAGATGCAGTTGCGAGAAATGTGGAGTCTTATTCATACCAGTTTTCTTGAGAAAATTGGTGGGAAAAGAACCAAAGAATCGATGTCCAGTCGTTGGAAATTACTTAGCCAATCGTTTAGTACGTGGAGAGACGCTTTGGCACAAGCTAGTAATAATATTCGAAGTGGGGAAAATTACTCGGATCAGGTAACAATTTATTATTTATTGTTACTTATTTGTTACATTATAATTATGTTGTTTGTATTATTTATTTATTTGTTTGTTTGTATTATTTATTTACTAAACTTGGAACTCTAGCCCCATGTTATGATTAAAATGACATATATATATATATATATATATATATATTTGTTACTTATATATATATGTATATATTTGCTAGTTAGTTATTTTCATTATAATTATTTATTTGTTACTTATTTTCATTATTTACTAAACTTGAAGCCTTCTTAGTTATTTTCATTATATTTGTTACTTATATATATATGTATATATTTGCTAGTTAGTTATTTTCATTATAATTATTTATTTGTTACTTATTTTCATTATTTACTAAACTTGAAGCCTTCTTACTTATTTTCATTATATTTGTTACTTATATATATATGTATATATTTGCTAGTTAGTTATTTTCATTATAATTATTTATTTGTTACTTATTTTCATTATTTACTAAACTTGAAGCCTTCTTACTTATTTTCATTATATTTGTTACTTATATATATATATATATATATATATATATATATATATGTATGTATGTATATATTTGCTAGTTACTTATTTTCATTATAATTATTTATTTGTTACTTATATATATATATATGTATATATTTGCTAGTTACTTATTTTCATTAAAATTATTTATTTGTTACTTATTTTCATTATTTACTAAACTTGAAGCCTTCTTACTTATTTTCATTATATTTGTTACTTATATATATATATATATATATATATATATATATGTATGTATATATTTGCTAGTTACTTATTTTCATTATAATTATTTATTTGTTACTTATATATATATGTATATATTTGCTAGTTACTTATTTTCATTAAAATTATTTATTTGTTACTTATATATATATATATATGTATGTATTTCCTAGTTACTTATTTATTTGTTACTTATTTTTATTGTGTAGGAACTTCAAGCACAAGCTTGGTACGCTGCCAAAACCAAAAGCAAAAATAAATCATTCAACCGGTGGGAATGTTGGAATATTGTCAAAGATTGTCCTAAATTTAGAGTTGTGCCAGTCGGTCCAGAAGTGCACATGAACAGCACCCCTCTACACTCTACACCCGATCATGTTCATGAAGATGATGCAGAAGAAGTGCCCGAAACGCCCCTCCCTGAACGCGCGTCGGGTTCGACCCGTTTTCCAATTAGGCCTCAAGGTAAGAAGGCTTCAAAGAGAAAAGGTAGTGCTTCCAAGAACGATTATGCAAAGTTCATGGAAGAACTTACTCGCCAAGGTGAATTGACTTTGGCAAGGGACCTGGCGAAAGATGAGGCTGAAAAGGCTAGAGAGGCATCAAAACAAGCAGCTGTTGAGAGAGAATTTTATGCTAATGAGAGAGAAAGAGAGCTACTTAGGCAAGAAAGGGAACATGTTAGAGAAGAAAGACGGGCTCAACAAGATCGTGAGATTATGAACATGTCTTTAGAAGGGAAGTCTCCAAATTCTAAATTTTTTTGGAAATCAGAGAAAGCGGACGTTGTGCGAAGGAGGCGTGCAAGAGAAGCAATAGCAAGCCAAGGTGGTTCTAGCACCGCAACAGAAGATCATCCTAGCACCACAAATTGGTTAAGTGATGATGAATAAAGTACTTTTTGTAATCGGAGCCCATAATTTTCCAATCACTTTGGGTTGTAATTTATTATTTATTGTTTGTATTATTTATGTTGTTTCCAATTTCTTGAATATTTATTCAAATTAATTTGGTAAGTTATTTATTAAAAGTCCATTGTTCAAATTAAAAGTCCTTGTATAAAATAATTAAAAGTCCATCGTTCTAATTAAAAGTCCTTTACATAAACATAAACATAAACATACTAAGAATTACATAAACATAAACATAACAAAATTACATAAACATAAACATAAACATAAAACATACTAAGAATTACATAAACATAAACATAACAAAATTACATAAACATAAACATAAACATAAACATACTAAGAATTACATATACTAAGAATTACATAAACATAAACATAAAAAAATTACTTAAACATACCAAATAATAAAACACACCAAATAAAATAACATAAACATACCAAATTAAAAAAAAACACACTAAATGAACTTAATTATCTTCAGCTTGTTTCAATGCCCACTGGTGCTCTATCAAGTCAATTTGTCGGGCATTGTGCATGTCTGGCATTTGAAATGCAGTATATCGTTGAATGAGTCTTTCATTGTAACGTCCATCCCTTTGTAATGGCTCATGTTGCACGGGCTCATCGGTGGCGTCATGAGCACAATATATACGTGTTCTTGAATTGTTCATCGGGTCTGGCTCATATTCATCAACGGCTTCATAATCGTACTCATCTTCCACAATCATGTTATGAAGAATGATGCACGTCATCATGATGGATCGAAGCGACTCTACATCAAACAATCTGGCAGCACCCCTGACGATCGCCCAGCGAGCTTGGAGGATACCGAAACAACGCTCTACATCCTTCCTGCACCCCTCTTGACAGCTTGCAAAGTGTTTTTCCTTTGCACTCCGTGGACGTGGCACTGTTTTGACAAAGGTTGACCAGCGCGGGTAGATGCCGTCAGCTAGGTAGTATGGCCCGTCGTACATACGTCCGTTGACCTCATACGTAACTTTTGGTGCATTTCCTTGCAAGACATCGTTGAACACTGGGGATTGGGCAAGGACGTTGATGTCATTTTGAGCTCCCGGGACCCCGAAAAAGGCGTGCCAAATCCATGTATCAAAAGATGCCACCGCCTCCAGAATGATACTTTTTGCTCCTTTTCTGTCCCCGTAAGCGCCTTGCCATGCACTTGGACAGTTTTTCCACGTCCAGTGCATACAATCAATGCTTCCAATCATCCCCGGAAAGCCACGCATCTCCGCCTTCTTCAACAGCCGCTCCAAGTCCATGTGTGTAGGTTTGCGGAGGTACTCAGCGGTGTAGATAGATTCGATTGCTCCGCAAAACCTCATCAGGGACTCAAGAATGGTTGATTGCCCCATCCTCGTTATCTCATCCACTTGGTCTGCAGATGCTCCATATGCAAGCATCCGCAAGGCAGCAGTAATTTTTTGCTCAGGCAGTAGACCCATAGCACCAAAAGCATCTTTTTTTTGCACAAAATAAGAATCATGGTTGCAAACAGCAATCATGATTTTGTTGAACAAATGTCGTTCCATTCTAAAACGACGTCTAAAGTACGTATCAGGGAATGCACTATTAGGAACAAAATAATCATCCAAGAGTTCCATACCTCGTCGTTGCCTGCTTCTATCAAGGTTTCCGGAACGGCTGGGCCTGCAGATCTGAGCCGCAGCTTGGATGACTCGACGGGAATGTGAGGCTCTGCCCCTTCTTACTTCGTCATTTCTCATTTGACGCTCCTCATCCTCTTCCCTCTCATTTCTTACCCTCTGGTGATTGAAGATTGCTTCAGATTCGTTAAACAATTCTTCCTCTTCCTGATTGTATTCCCACATCATCCTTGAGGAAGAAGAAGACGACATTGAAAGAAAGAAACAGAAACTATGAATAATGATACAAATTTTTGTGAATAAGGAAGCAGAAACTATGAATAACGATAGAGATCTTGAGAATTTTGGTGTGAGATTTGTGAGGATGGATGGTGGATTATATAGAGGATTCAGAAATGATTAGGTTCTGCATAATGCCACGTGGCATGCCGTCATTCGTTACAAATCTGATGGAAATCTATCCTCAAAGATTGTGAACGGATTATGACACGTGGCATGTCGTCATTCGTTAAAAATCTGATGGAAATCTATCCTCAAAGATTGTGAACCGATTATGACACGTGGCGCGACGTGATTGGTTAATAATCTTATCAGAAATCCATCACCAATAATTGTATTCTTTTGTATTATTTAATAATACTTCGGATAATGACACGTGGCGCACCGAGAACGATTAAAAATCTTATCCGATATTACAATTAAAATTATTTTGTATTATTTTATAATAAAAAAAAATACTAATATTTTATTGCCTATTGCCAGGGCTATTGAAGTGTAACGGTGGAGATGCAAATTCTATTGCCAGGGCTACTTACTGTTCATTAAGGGCAGTTACTGTTCATTAGGTGGATTGAATAGTGTATTGCCAGGGGGGAGGGCTCCAACGCTGGAGTTGCTCTCAACTTTCATATCATTTAGTTTTCAAAATTTTGTGTATAAATTACTTTTTCAGTTGCGATTCCACATTCCACAGCATGTATTTCAACGGTGGAGATTCAAACTGGAAATCACAAAACCAGCAGTAAAATTACAGAGCAGATATCGGGATGCGCGTCAACGCTCTGAATCTCTCGGAGACTCTGACACAGAAGTTAAAAGAAACTCGCGTGCGATCCTCTTTTTTTTTTTTTTTTTACAATTAACTTTCTGCTGGTAACTACGTGCGCTTCTTTCTCTGAAAAAATCCCAAAAATTAAACACTAAAAAACAATTTAAATTTAAATTCCAAAAAAAAAAAAGCAGAAAAAGTAAAAAATGCAGGAATTTCAAAGTGGTGACGGGAGGTCATTCAGAAGCCATAGAGATTCGCGGTCTGGGTTTTAGCACATTTCTCAGAAAAATTAATAATATTAATTTAAAAAATCACCAAATTTTATAGACCTCACATTTTTCCAAACAATTTCTGAAAAAAAAATAAAAAAATTTGTACTGGTATGAAAATGTTAAAATATGATTACATTGGCATCTCCACCAAAACCCATTTTTCGCTGAGACCGGACATTGGAGAATGCAGAACAAGGAGATAGCTCTTCGCCAAAACGCCGTCGTCTAGCTGCTTCACTTGCTGGCTTGTAAGTTTCTTGTGAACTCCAAATGCTGTTGTTCTTGTTTTGCATGTGCCCTGCTTCTGCTGTAGAATCGCTTCTGTTGATTTCTGGCTTTTGGGTTTTGTAAAAGGGCTTTTGGGCTTGTTCCTGTTGAACTTTTGGTGTCTGGGTTTGGTTTGATTTGGGGTTTTTGATCCACAAAGTCAAAAGTGCTTTTGCAATTCTGCTGGCTGCTGGGGTTTTTGTAGAGTATACTATTTTGTTAGTGGGCATTTTCTACGCCAGGTTTCATGGGTTTGCTCTGCCCAATTTGAGGGACAAGTTATATATCAGATTGGTGTTTTTTTTAATTCTGTGGAACCAAAAGTGCTTTTAGTGAAATTGTTGTTTGGATATGCAGTATTAGTTTCTGATTAGGGTTTTTGAACCTTTTAAGGAAGGAAATGGAATTTGCTACTGCCAAACCCCTTAAACCCTCCTCAAACATAACTGATATTGTCTCCAAGTTTGCCAAAGTTTGCAAGTTGAGATCCATTGGCGTGTTTTCGTCCGAGAACCCGGATCATAACCATCAACCCGACAACCCCAACATTAGTAATGCACATTTGGGTGAGGATAGCAGCAATGTGACAGAGGAGACGGAGTGTGATGGGGTGAAGATCCACCCCCAGCCTGTGGAAGTAAATAGAGCAAGCGATAAGTGTGGGGATGCAGAGTTATCCAAGTTGTTTGACATTGTTTCAGCTCTGAAATTAGCTTACGTTCAGCTTCAGCAAGCTCATTTGCCCTATAACCCGAAGAAGATTGTAGCTGCGGACGAACAATTTATGACTGAGCTTGAAGCGCTCTGTAAGATGAAGCGCGCATATAAGGAGAAGCAATGTATAAAGTTGAAGTCTGATCCCTCTCGTTCAGATATCCTGAAGAAGAAAGTTGAACTGAATGAGAAGCTACTGGACGAGTTGAAGTTTCAAATGGAAGTTAAGAACTCTGATATACTCTGCTTGCAAAAAGAGCTCAGGGATTTGGATTCGGTGAATGTGGCACTGGCTGAAAAGGTAAGGCAGGCAAGTTTGCAGAGGAAGAATGTAAGGGTGTGGAACGTTGCAACATTTCAGGATGCTTTCAGAGCTGCATCGAAATCCATTCACGATTTTGCAAAGCCGTTAATTAGCTTGATGAGAGCTTCAGGCTGGGATTTGGATCTTGCGGCAAAGACAGTGGAAGTGGAAGCTGTGTATTCAAAAAGGGCCCACAAAAAATATGCATTTGAAGCCTACATTGCTGGGAGAATGTTTTATGGAATGTCATTGAAATCTCATAATGTGGATGGTATTATGAGATATGATGACCCAATCGATGCCCTGATGGAGAACCCAGATTCCGATTTTGCAAGATTCTGTGGAGAAAAGTATCTCTTAGTTGTTCATCCAACAATGGAAGCCAAGTTTTTTGGCCATCTGGATCACAGGACTCTTGTATTGAGTGGCAAGCATCCGAGGACTTCATTCTACCAAATATTCGCGAGAATGGCAAGGTCGGTTTGGGTGTTGCGTGGCATTGCACCTTCGATAGATTCTGAAGCAAAAATGTTTGCTGTCGAAAGAGGAAGTAAATTCTCGGATATCCATATGGAGTCCGTGGAGGAAGACGGGGAAGGTGCAGCTGTCTGGGGTGAACAACAGGTGGAGTTTATGGTTGTGCCCGGATTTAGAGTTGGAGAGACAATTGTGAGGTCTCGGGTGTATGTTTCGAAATCAAAAATGTAACGTCGCTTGGTAATGTTTACAGTTTACCGGCTAACTGGTAATTCAACTGAACCTAACTTCTGTTATGAAAATGTTAATAGTTAAATTAGTCAAGAGCACTTGTTGGGGAATACAAGGTAGATCCATATGAGTATGAAATTTCCAAATTTCAAGTTTTGAATTTTGATAGATCTATATGAATGTAGTAGATTGCATGAATCTGGTTAATGTTTCTTTCCACAATTTAATCATGGCCCTTGTTCTCCAACTTGGGAAACACATTGCTTGTTCGGCAATCACTTGTATTATGACATTTTGTGTCCCGTAACGTGTACCTGATACGCTGAAATCTCCCTGATACGCTGAAATCTCCCTCGTTTACTTGGATTGGAATGGAACTATTTCGATTCTTGACTTTTCATGTGTTTATGAACACGTGTATTGGAATTGTTTCGGTTTTTGACATTTCACGTGTTTGATATCTCGTACAGAATCGAAAAACATGTGGCTCCTACTATGAGATCGGTAATCCAATACCTGTAAAATCAAGATCTTATTTTCATTCCTTCTCTCCCATGTTCCCTAGTTTCTCGATTCATAATTCTCGTCATTTTAAGTAAGCAAACATGACATTAGCGATGATTGTTTTAGATTTAACATTTCAAGATCCCATTTCCATTCCCAAAATTTACACCTAACTCTGTCATCAAATTGTTTCCCATTTAGAGGATTTTATGCCTAGTGGAGCAAAGAAGCATGATAAAATGAATCATTTTTTTGCACTTACACCTAGTATTATAAAAAAAATAAAAAAAATATGACTTGGCATTTAAGACAAAGAATTCAATTTTTGCAAAATCACACTAACTTTCATCACTGGTAGGAGAAAACAAGTCCTTGCAAAGCTCCCCATAGAATCTCCCAACCAAATCAATGAAAACAGGGCACTTGAGGTTCTTCCAGCAATACAGAAGCTCTTCCACATCCATCAAGTCCCCCACTTTCCCTTCCTCAATGATCATCTCCACCAAATAGTTCTCAAAACTCCTGCACGCATCTTGCACATCGTCATTACCAGAAACCCCCGCCCTTCCTCCGGTCATAGCCGCCGGTGTGACAGGTGACGGATAGTGCAGTATTCCATTTCTGTCACCCCCTCTTTCAGAGAAGCTCTTGAGCGCTGCTAGTCTGTCCATTCCTTTCGGTTTCCTGGTTGAACAGAAAGATGATAGGAACAAAGTTATCCGACTCTTCTTCTTCAGAGACTTTTTATCCTCTTTAACTTGGGTGTAAGGAGATCGACGGAGACGAAGAGCTCTTAAAAAGAATGGTTTTTTGAGCTTGAATCTGAAGATTTGTAGGAAATTTCTGCATGGTTTGAGTAGCTTGGATCTCAAGGCAACTGATGCTTTCAACTTCATAGCTAATGATTGATAAAAGCAGTGTGATTGAAGCTAGGGATAGTGCAGGATGGTGACTTTGCTGCTTTTTATCGCTTTTAAGAGTTTTGCTGTTGCAATATCGTTTGGTGTAACATATATATATATATATATAGAGAGAGAGAGAGAGAGAGAGAGAGAGAGAGAGAGAGAGAGAGAGTTCTGTGCTTTCTCTTAATTGGGTGATAAATAATGTTGATGGGGTTCACGTATTGGAGTCAAAGTAAGTGGGATACCATGAAATTAGGAAATGAAGTAAACCCCAAAGTTCGTAAGCGGGTGTCAATGTCAACAGCTGGGTTAACGCGTGGTCTTTGGACCTTGAAATTTTAAGAGCGATCTTTAGTCGAAGGTGTATATGAGGATATGGAACACATATCGTGCTATGTAGGTGATAATATGTAAAGTTGGAGATAATATCAGTGTAATTAGTAGTGAGTCGTTAACTCATCTCTTTAAAATCTTAAAAAAATCGTACTCATTTTTCACCAAAATATAAATAAGATGTAAATATAATTTTTACATCTGAAATTTTTATCTCAACATTTGAGAAAAAGAGACGGAGATAGACTCTAATCCCTATGAAAGTTTGTGAGAAAATTAGAGAGCAAAGAGCAAAGCACTTGTGTGTATCAAATTTTACATGATCTTGTTTGATAAGAGTAACTATATTTTGCTCAACGATAAGTTCTTTTTCTGCTTTTATTCGAGATTTGAACTTATGAATTGTTTTAACAAAATAGAGTATGAATGTCGCTGTAAAAAATTAATGGACAAAAAGGTAACCTAAACCAATTTAAAAAACTAACACAAAAATAAAAATATTATTGGCTACCAATAGTAGGGTGCCTAGTGTTAGCATGGTCCTGTCTAGCCCAACTAATCCAATGGGCTGAAATGATGGCCGGGTAAACTTGGACCTTTGAGGACTAATAATTGAGATGGGCTAGATCTGACCTATTTTACGGGCCTATTAACAAACCCACGACAATAGGGAAAGAAAAAGCAAAAGAAATAGTAGAATGGTTTGTCGAGAGGTGTCTCATTCTTCAAAATTTGGGACCATTCATCCTCCTGGTCCCGATTGTTTTCTGTTTTTCTTGGTCTGTACGGAAATTACTTTGATGATTTTTGACATGTAGGGAGTAACAAACTAACCGTAGTTTAATGCGAGTGTGTAAACTTTCATGTTTGTGTTTTTATTAACATGTTTATGTATATCAGTACGTATAAAACTGTGATTTGCACAATTTACAGACAAGTATGAATGATTTCTTACAATCTCATTTGGTATTTTAGGGTTGGATAAGAATGGATTAACAATTATATTCCAAGTATGTTGAATTTATACGTAAATAATTTTTCAAATCGAGAGGATTTGACATGAAGGAAAAACTTATCTTACAATTTTGGGGATGAAAATAATGTTTATTTGTCTGTCGGGACTTGTTTACATATCTCTGTCTTGATCTAATGTCACTTGTCACAAAGTCTCTTTGTTCCTATTTCATTGTCTCCATCGTTTAATATCCCAATGCTCACATATTCATTTTCAGCACATTTACTGTTCACGTATGAGTCGATATCATGCTAGTTGTTAGGTCTTTTCTTTAATGTAACGTTAGGCTTTATGTCACATATGTATATATGAAATCCATCACCCTTCTTCTTTGAAAAAAGTTAGGTTTCACCATAAAATCAATTGGGCGATATGAGAAGCAGTCCAATTACTTATAAGTAAATGCAACGTTCTTCCTCTCATCAATTCGGGATTCATTCTCAAATGCCCATCTCTCACATGTGGTGAATTTTCGAGCTTAACATGTGGACAACACAACTCGAGTGACGGGGAGCACATGTGACCATTGTTTTTCACACATAGAATAACCTGCTCTACATCGTAAAAAAAGTTGGATTCCACCATAAAACCAATTGGCAATATATAAAATAGCTCAACCACTTATAAGAACATGCAAAGTCTCTTCTCTTATCAATTGGCTATCAATTGGCAATTTATTCTAAACATTCTCTCTTGTAATATATGAGGTTCAGTATCAATCCATATCTATCAATTAGTCTGCTTGCGGTCCCTAGTGTGTAAAGAAGAGATTGAAGCATTAGTCTAAACCAAGGACGAGAAGAAGATTTAATGCTCAAACGTAGAACTAGGTCAATCGCCAACACCGAGTCCATATTCTTACCGTTAACGTTAGTCTACTGTGAGCTCCTCCACAAACATAAACACTGTAAGAAATAACTCATGAAGCGTGAGCAACTGAACATATTTATATTGGATTGATATTGTATCAGTATCAGTATTATAATTATATTGGATTGACATGGTATCCTATAGTATAAACTCGTAGCTTATCCATGCTGTTTTACTATTTTATATTAGGTAAGTAGAGTAGATATTATCGTATCACAGTATTTCAATATCATACAATAATTTTTTATATGTTTTAATACTGAAAACAATTATGCCATAACTAGCAACCAGAGGTTATCCAGCCTTGGCTTTAAGAGCCTGCGGGCCTTGTGGAAATTAAGCACTTTGGAAAAGGCATGGAATATCATCATTTGTAAAGCAAGGAATTATGGGAAGATATACAGCACTTGGTAGACAGATGGGTCTTGGCTGTTACTAAAATCATGATTAATGTTGGCTGCTTTAGGTAAACAAAAGGAGGAGGATCCAGATGAGATAAAATTTAAAAGAAGGGGACAACAACGCACTTGGGGTATATATATGCAGGAGCCAGAAAGCATCAAATAAATCAAGCTCTAATTATATTCTTCATTGTTTATGGTAAAAAGTAAAAACGATATCGTATCATATATTCTATGTATAAATAATATAGAAATTAGATTCCTTCAAGCTTAAGATGCACTACCTAATCACAACGATCATTGCTTGGTGTTTGCAAGAGATCACCATGCATAAACAGTGAACTAATTGGACTGTGCCAAGTAATACAATCCAAACAATTAACCCTAGTTAGGGCTAAATATAAAACTCTTTACATAAAAGTGCATGTTTCTCTTTGTTAGAACTTAACTTTTCACTAGCTATAGCAATGAAGAACTAATTTTTTTTGTATTTTTGTCAAACGAAAGATTTGTTAGATAAGAGAGATAATGGGATTCGAATCCACACCGTAGTACAAGGGCAATACTCATTTCCACCACTATGGTAGATGATCATTTGCTAATTTTATTTTCATTTTACATGTAACCTGTTGCTTTCGTACTAAATTTTTCTAGTACTGGACCCCAATTTCAACCTTCGATATAGACCATAACATTCAGCTCTTTTAAGAGTGAGAGCCATACACACACACACACACGAGTCTGTGAGAGAGAGAGAGAGAGAGAGAGAGAGAGAGAGGGAGGGAGGAGCTAGCTGTTTCATTCTTGATGGGGAATTACAAGTTCAGATTTTCAGACATGATCCCAAATGCTTGGTTTTACAAGCTCAAAGACATGAGCAGCACCAGAAACAAAAACCACAACACCTCCCAGCACCATCATCACTCCACCGATCAGAAGAAACTAACCTCAAATAAATTCTCACCACCCCAAAAATCCCACCTTTCTCAAACAAGAAGATACTCCTATTACTTCTCTACACAACCCAACATAGAAAACAAGTTCTCCAATTCACCTATCCACCCAAAAGCCTCAGACACACATTTTCCTGAAAACCCCAGAAGATTATCCACCAGAAGATCCGAAAGAAAAGCTGTTTACAAGCCTTCTCCTAACAAATCTGTCTCAAAGTCCTCATCAAATTGCAACTGTCATGCTCAGATTAATTCGGTTTGGACTGATGAGCACCACAGAAATATTCAGTCTCCCGATTACTTTGGCTCTTCTAGTGAGAGTTCTAGCGAGCCTGACTTTCACGAATTAATCCCATCAGAATTTGAATGTGACCTGAAATTTGCTGACATGAAAAATGAAGGCTCGACAAGAAAAATCCATGATCAGAAGCCTGATGGGTTTGATTCTGATCTGATCTCAGAGGTAGAGCTTCCTCCAATTTTGACAAAGCCACTGAAATTTGATGAGGCCACCAAGTTCAAGAGAAGTTCATCAAAAGTGAAGGAAATACAAGGACAAAGGTCTCTCACTGTCAAAATTGTCAAGGAGGAAAGCATTCGGAAGGGTAACCAAAGGAAAGTTGCCCGGAATTTGGTTCGAAGGTCTTCTGCCAGTTCAACGGGCATAAGACTTAGAGGCAACTCTCCAAGACTTGGAAGCAAGAAGAAAACTCAGCCATGTGGTAGAAAGAGTGTGCCATCATCACCATCGTCGTGCTTGAAGTCGAAGAACAGGCACCTTTCAGAGAGTTTTGCCGTTGTGAAGTCCTCAGTTGATCCACAGAGGGACTTCAGGCATTCAATGATGGAGATGATTGTGGAGAACAATATCAGGGCAGCTAAGGATTTGGAAGAGCTTCTTGCTTGCTATCTCTCACTCAACTCAAAGGAATATCATGAACTCATTGTCAAGGCCTTTGAGCAAATCTGGTTTGACATGGCTCGCATCAAAATGTAACATTTTTCACTGTCTTAGATTGTTAAATGCCAATGCATGTATATAATCTTAATTAAATTATGATGGCTACTTTCTGACTTCTGGGTTTCTAAGAAAATATCTTGATACCTCAAAAAAGCTGCATGCATGTATTGTTTGTTGAAAGAACTGGATTCACTGATTTTGAGCAAGGTAATATTTAACTATATCCACACACATTTTTGCACACCCTTTATTAATTTTTGTCATTTGATCTTCTTTACCTTATGATGTGGATTGCTCTATTTTGCAAGTTTAGACCTTTAGGTTTGACCTTAGAGGGGTAATTATGTTTTATGTCACCACCTCTTTTCCTTGTTTTTTTTTTTTTTTTTTTTTTTTTTTTTTTGTTTTGTTTCCAGAAAGGTAAGGATTATGTCCCACAATTTTTTTATCCTTCTTTCTTGTATTATGAGAGGTTAGGTTTAGGTCCTCTCTTACTAGGTGTACCTCTTTTTTGGTTATTAATAAAATTTCCCTCGTACCGTCAAGATTTTCTTAAAAAAAAAAACAAAATCTCTATATAGACCACAATTTTGTGTTCCCTTATCGTCTATATTGTGCCCACTACTAATATGCCAAAAAAATGAACTAATAACGAATTTTTTACAAAACAAAAAGTGGATCAAAGTAGATTGGCTATTTTTTTTTTTTCATTCACTTAGATGATGCCTCTCATACAATGGTTCTTCCTACTAAGATCCTACAAAAGGTAAAGCACGAATTCCGCTTTGGGGAATATCTTAAGGAGAACCGCTTGCGCCGGCACATTACTACTAAGAACGGTGCCGCTCGTCCTTCCCATGCTCTGTGACAACGGCGGTACCTCAAAACAAAGGGGCCACCCACCCTTTCTCCTTAGTCTTCTCACTCCCTAAGGAATGAAAGGCCACATCTAACTCTGTCCACAGTTTACTAGACTATTAATTGTTTCAATTTAACTACAGTGTTTTGACATAATGTTAAAGTTGAATGTCCGAACGTCATGAAAAATGGTAGGCCTTACCATGTCAAAAGAGTATAAACATATATTCCTGTTTGAGGGCTTTGGCTTGGTTCTTGTCTGGATAATTTTGAGAAAGATTGCTGTTCCCCAAGGTTTTGTTTCTGGAAACAAGCTCAACTAGTTGGTACCAGATCATGAGTTGCAGTAGTGTAATCCAAAGGAAAGAAACTGTACAATAGCCAGATGAGAAAACTTTTCTGTATATATTATTTTGTACATATTGAAAAATTGAACTAAATGAAAGTCTTAAACAACGTGGTTGTCATGGAACTGTATATCTGCATAGACTATCTTGCCATGTAACGGGTTAAATATATCATCATGCTGAAACCTTTCTATGTGTTTATTAATAATTAATATATTATAACACATGACAACCGTTAATCGAACAATACATACTATTCAACTTCTTACGTGATAGAGAAGTCTGGTTGAAGTTTTCTCTGTCTTCTGGGGTTATTAGCATCTCCTTTCCATAAGAATAAAGGTTAAAGGGCGACTTCAAAGAACTTGTATATTTAGATGCACATATATTCATACTAAGTAGCAATTTTAAATTAATAGTTTAATGACGTAACATGTGGATAGAGTAACAATGTTCTACGTTGTCACAACGCACAAGACTTGTGACAGCTAGGGTTTCCACATGGCTACATGCCATACCACCAACCGCGGGCAATGCAGGAGTGATGCAGACCACCAGTTACTGCTCATTAAGTTGCAATTGTGTGGCAGGTCCCTATGGCTTATATATGAACGGTTTAGGTGGAAATGGCAAGAGGACTCATCATTCCGAATGCATTTGACTTGTTGATTTTGACACACAATTAAGCATATAGTACGAGGGGTTGATATAAATTCAACCTAATTTCCGTAGTTACTGTGCTGTTTTCTTGATGACAGAGGAGATCGAGGTCGAGGACTACTGGAAGAGATCCCCTTCCACCAAAATCACACAATCAATTAATCCGGGTTCTTGAAATTCAATCCAACGGCTACAAACAGGGACCCCTTTAAAAGTTACAATAATTTTAGCCGTTGAATCAAATTTCAAGAGCCCAACTTAATTGATTGTGTGGCTTTGGTGTGAGAGATCTGGAGGGAATTTAGAACCACCAATGTTTCACCAAAGACTGAATTATTATGAATCTTTGAAATAAATATATGGCTTCATGGATAAAAATAAATAAAAAAGTTTACATTTTATTTGTAAAAATGGTATATATTTATAAAAAATAACGCTAAGGAGATTAAATTTATAAATCAAATAATATAGTGGTTTATGATTAAATTATTATTTAAGTATTGATTAACGTGCATATTTCCTCTTGGTTACACATTATTTGATCTGCAAATTTAATTTAAAATTTTGATCTTCTTAGTATTATCAATTTATAAAAGTAAATTTCTTATCTGCGCATGTATGGTGAATTTCTCACTTACCTTCTCACTTCTTTGCATGCCATATGTACTCCACTAGCACTTAAACCTAAAATATAACCATGTCAAAGTCCCACTATTTTTATTCCTTTGTTAATATAAGGAAATGACGTTCTAGGATTCATATAATCAACCCTACTTAGTGAGAAAAGACTTTGTTGTTGTTAATACAAGGGAAATTTTTTGAAATGTCGTATGAACTTATACATTTTTTTAATTTGTCATATGAACTAAATTTTTAAGCAATTTGTTATATTAATTTTCTGAAATCATTAATTTGTCATCTCACCTACTTAAATTTTCCATCCAAAAGAAATCATGTACAATGCACATTGCACATGACTTGTGTTCAGGGTCATTTTGGACTTTTGAGACATTTTCATAGATATGGGGTGGGAATAAATTGGTTTAGGAATTTTGACCTCATATTTACAAGTTCTCTACTTTTCTTTTGTACGAACAAAAAATTTTTGGCTGGTAAAAAGAACATGTCGGGTTTGTTTCAAAAACTTATTGTCAACTACTAAAAATGACATTAGGTTCACTAACATGAATTTAACTAATTCCAAGTTTTGAGAATTTAACGTGGTCATTCATGTATATTAAAAAAAGGGAGCTGATGTCACATCCTAGCCCGGGCTCCCACCACAACCCGGGCCGCTCCACCACCATAGCACGATATTGTCCGCTTTGGGCCCCGACCACGCCCTCACGGTTTTGTTTCTAGGAACTCACACGAGAACTTCCCAGTGGGTCACCTATCATGGGAGCGCTCTCGCGCGCTACTCGCTTAACTTTGGAGTTCCCATGGAACCCGAAGCTAGTGAGCTTCCAAAAGGCCTTGTGCTAGGTAGGGATGAGAATATACATATAAGGATCACTCCCCTGGGTGATGTGGGATGTCACAATCCACCCCCCAAATTGTCACATCCCAGCCCGAACTCCCACCACAACTCGGGCCACTCCACCACCGTAGCACCATATTGTCCGCTTTGGGCCCCGACCACGCCCTTACGGTTTTGTTTCTAGAAACTCACACGAGAACTTTCGAGTGGGTCACCCATCATGGGAGTGCTCTTGTGCGCTACTCGCTTAACTTTGGAGTTCCCATGGAATCCGAAACTAGTGAGCTCCCAAAAGGGGAACCCGAAGCTAGTGAGCTTCCAAAAGGCCTTGTGCTAGGTAGGGATGAGAATATACATATAAGGATCACTCCCCTGGGTGATGTGGGATGTCACAATCCACCCCCCAAATTGTCACATCCCAGCCCGAACTCCCACCACAACTCGGGCCACTCCACCACCGTAGCACCATATTGTCCGCTTTGGGCCCCGACCACGCCCTCACGGTTTTGTTTCTAGAAACTCACACAAGAACTTTCGAGTGGGTCACCCATCATGGGAGTGCTCTTGTGCGCTACTCGCTTAACTTTGGAGTTCCCATGGAATCCGAAACTAGTGAGCTCCCAAAAGGGGAACCCGAAGCTAGTGAGCTTCCAAAAGGCCTTGTGCTAGGTAGGGATGAGAATATACATATAAGGATCACTCCCCTGGGTGATGTGGGATGTCACAATCCACCCCCCAAATTGTCACATCCCAGCCCGAACTCCCACCACAACTCGGGCCACTCCACCACCGTAGCACCATATTGTCCGCTTTGGGCCCCGACCACGCCCTCACGGTTTTGTTTCTAGAAACTCACACGAGAACTTTCGAGTGGGTCACCCATCATGGGAGTGCTCTTGTGCGCTACTCGCTTAACTTTGGAGTTCCCATGGAATCCGAAACTAGTGAGCTCCCAAAAGGCCTCGTGCTAGGTAGGGATGAGAATATACATATAAGGATCACTCCCCTAGGCCATGTGGGATGTCACAGCTGAAATGTCTGAAATAACTTTGAAATTTTAGAAATAATCTTGAAAGGGAGTGGGGAGTTGAAATGTCCAAAATAACCTTGTAAATAAGTGTGCATGCTACGTAGCTTATTTTGGATGGAAAACATAACAGAGTTAGAGTGAGATGACAAATTAATGATTTTGGAAAATTGATATGACAAATTGCTTAAAATTTTAGTTCATATGATAAATTAAAAAAGATGTATAAGTTGATACGACATTTAAGATTATTAAATGTTTAGCTTTGTGTGCTAGTGTAACACACGTAGTAATAGTATGAAGAAAAGTGAGAAGGTTTAAATGAGAATGTAAGTGAGAAGATTGCTAGCACTCACCTTTTGGTAATACTAGAATGAAATTGAATTATTAACCTAGCATAACCTAAAGAGCATTTTCGGAAGAAGAATGCTAGCTACCTTCCTCATTTGCCTTTCCCTATTTACCTTTTTCATTCATCACTTGATACGTGTATTCTACTAACAAACTAAAGTACATAATTCATGTTTTTAAGGTCGAAAATTAGAATTTACACTTTTAATGCATTAATTATGTAATTTAATTTGTTAGTAAATATACATCTCAAGTGATGAGTGGAAAAAATAAATAGGGGAAGGCAAAGAAAAAGTAGATAGCATTCCTCTTTTTGGAAAACTAGTCGACCCACATATGAAGTCATTAGATTGCTAATCACTCTTAGCTAGCTAGGAGCGAGAAAATAACTTTGTCAAATATTGGTTCTCTTTATTTTTTGGGTCCGGCTACAATGCTACATCGAATTTACTCGTGTGAATTCTATACAAAATTTCACCCGTGCAAAGATTCATTAAATCATATGCAAGATCTAACTCGTGATTTTACAATACAATCACTCAATAATACATACTTTGAGAAAGAAGGTATTTCTAACCATTGCGACTGTGCAGTATGACAAGCAAACCTTACATGACAAGATAACGAATTTGGACACATCGTAACATGCAAGAGGACCAAGGAACAAAGAAGTACCAGATTTGAAAACTGGGCGAAAAAAATCCAATTAGGACCACAGAGAAAATTCAGGAAATAAATCTCATTGGAGGACCATCATAATCATCTCCGGGAATGAATCCCATGATCTCACGCTTGATCGACCCTTTTTCAAAAAGTAGGTTGCCCTTTGGCCCTTGTTACTTTCAACTCAAACAATTTCTAGTATCTTTTTAGGAATGTGAATCCACACATCCTATTTTACTTCTCACATATCTTTTTAATTTTCTGTCATCGGATCGGATGAATTGAAGAAGATCAACGGACAAAAATTATCAAGGAATGTATGAGAAGTAAAATAGGGTGTATGAATAACACATCTTTTTTTTATTTTAATATTAGAAGACGTTTTAAGTTCAAATTTTTTACTCCTAATAACTCGTTGAAGAAGTATTGGCTAAATATTTCTTTTTCGTATTGTAAGAGTTCATTTCATAGGATTCACTAAAAACATGATATGGGGCGGTAAGTATATGATGATTTATCAAACAATTACAGCATGCTATTGCTACCTAATTCTCTCATCACTACAACTCATTGCCTACTCCAATTGGATGCCTAATTATAGTTGCATGAAAAAATCTTAATCATGTAATTTTGGAATGGAGTTAATTATAAGGGCATGGCCTTATTTTACACGGGACCAATCATTACAATATTTGAAAGGGTGGTCCTATCCACACACCTAATTTTATCTCTCACACGTCCCTCTTAGCATTCAGCCGTTGTATCGAATGAATTAAAGAAGATCAATGGACAAAAACTAACAAAGTTATGTGAATAGGCATGAAGTTGGCAAAATTTTTGGAGTACAATGTATGGCATGCATTGATGAATTCAAAGGATATATGTATGTTCAATAATTCAAACGAATTAAACAGATAGACACGAACCATTTAAAAGGTAATATTATACGCATTGATGTATGGTAGAAGGACTCGTGAGTTAGAACATGATCAAACTCTTATTCATCAAACCCACAAAAAATGTGCAACCCAGGATTCCCGGGTAAAGACTGTTTGGATTTTGCATATATCAACAAGTCTACAGCCTTCACATATCCAAAATTAGCAAAACACATCCATCAAGAAACATTTCCTAAACCAGCTACCTTACCAAACCCTATCTTCAATAATTCAACATTATGGATCCAAGTAGTTTGTGTAAGTTCCCATCCAAACAACCCGTACCTAAAACACATCAGTCTCTGTGTTTACTGTGAATTAGATAATACAGGCAGGGACTACTCACACAAAAAACACATCAGTTGCTGTGTTCACCATCATCTTATAATGCAAAATGGCATATGTGCACTTGCAGCCTGCTAGCTGTAAAGGTTAGGACTGAGTTCCTTCCAAATGAGAGAAACTTACCTGCATCGGGATACTAGTTGTGGCAGTATCGCAAACCAATCACGTATTGTCATGCACTTTACTTTTCCATACATCCCTCAAAACTCCATTTTAGAACACCTGATCTAGACCCAACAGTCACAGTACTATAGGTGACGAAATTCTGTGTCTATAGTTTGATTCGTCAAGTGTTTTTCATTAACGTTATCAGTTGTCAGGACTAAACTAAATAGGATTTTTTTTATGGAAAACACTAAAAGAAAAGGGCATCAACACATTTAAGAAACTAACAGACTAAGCATTTATCCTGATATAGAAGACATTACGGAAGCATAATTACAATCCTTCTGCACAAAATTTTTTACAACATACAAGTCACTAGATTCTTGAAGTGGTCCACAAATTCATTCGTATAACCTTGTCCTTGCTTGTGGCTTGACAACTATTCCCGCCATATCGGGAGCAATCAAGACAGTAAACTGTCATTTCTTGTATCTCCAGATTGGGAAATAAAATTTCCATTCCTCCCTTACTGAGTTTACTGCTCATGAGAAATGTAAAAAGTAACTGGCGTAATTTACCATTCTCATTTCTTGTGGTTCTTGTATAACAAAACAAACAACAGCTAATGGGTTCTACAACTTCTTTGAAATCTCACAAGGCGCTTGAAACCCAATAGTTTCCACAGCTCCCACCGTCTTAAACAAGCGCTTCCTATTCACCTCTTCAACCACAGACCGGTGTAGTAGTTGGCTTCTTGTGTCTCCTAATGACCTATTCCTCATCAATTTTTGGCTATCCATGATCCTTTTATCCTTTGAACCAGATGCTAGAAAAGCTTTGCATCTCTCGAAATATTTTTTCGCTATAGACTTCCCAGCATTGCGTGTTTCTTCAGGACAAAACCTTGTGGACTTGTGACATTTTGATATGGGATGTTTGTCTCCTCCTGTGGGGAACATCTTAGTCCCATGCTCATTGGCAGAAATGAAACTTACATTGGGAGATGTTACCAAATGTGATGAGCTTTGTGAGCTGGTCTCGTCAGGCAAATCATCTGCAACCACAATCATTTGCAATTAAAATGTAAGACTCAAAATCTTAAGACGGGGCTTTGCTTAATCCCCGTGTCAGTACTTTTAGCAGGAAAATGCAGCCCTAAAGGCCTGGCCTATAAAACTTGTTAGAAATGCATCATATATGTACGTGGATCAGACTTCAGGAGTAGCACACAACAATAGTCAACCGACCCACACTCAAAACACCCATCCCAATGTTCAAGCCTTCATCCAACTACAGGCTACTTTCGAAGCCAAAAGTTGATTTAGTCGCAGTTTAGACATATTCTGATATGCCCAAAATCAGCCTCAGCTGGAGGGCATATCTATTGCAAAGTTGATATTATCATGTGATTTATGTTCTGGTCAGTTCGGTAAAGTTTCTTGACATATTTATAGACTCCAGATTAAATCCTTTATTCACCAAGGACGTGTTATAAGAAATGGAACAGGCCTGCAACTAGCCCCCTTGATCTCTAATGGACTACAACTAGCCTCCATAGGCAATGTTCTTCTAGGAAAGACTAGCATACAGAAAAAGACGGCTAAAGTCAAGCCATTAGACTTTTAAGTTCAAGGTGTAAAAGGCCCAAAAATAATAGTGAGTAGTCACAGTGCAAATTAACTTAGTGAGTTCTATGAATCATACCTTGGAGTGAATCGCAGCCACTTGTTATTCCATTAATGCCCTGAGAATTGATCAAGCCAGATAATGACGAGCGAGATGATGAGTAGCAGTGAGAGTCAGAAGGACGGTGAGGTCCATTTTTGTCATCATCTTGATACTTAAATGTGTGGTAGGCTTCAGGTTTCCAATCTGGTACCAGAGCAGATATCTCCCCTTCAATCATATTAGCAATTTCAAATGGCTCCCAATCAGTGATCTCCAATTCCTTGACCATTTCCGTTGCAACATCAAATGGTGTATCGTTTAATACGTCAAAAGGAAAATATATGTTCCTAAGAGAACCTGCATGAGAAAACAGTTGAAGAAACGTTCACCATTTGAATCTCGAGTTCACTTGAGCGACAACAACAGCCAGAGGAAGTTAAATAGTACCGTCTTTATCAGCAATCTGAACTTTGAGAAAGATGGTATCATCTTCAGAATTTAGCTTCCCCGTGATTGTCATGTCAGTCCTGGTTGGATGATCACTCAATTGCAGCTTCTCCATTTCCTTGTCGTTTAAAAATGGCTTTGGGCGTCCAAGCTTTCCCAAAGGCAATGATTCATCTTTACCACAGTCGAGAAATGGATCAAGTAATAATTCTTTAGCTGATAATCTCTTTGAAGCATTTACCAAGCATTTGCCAACAAATCGCTGTGCTTCCAAGTCTTCAATCCGGTAGAATGCTCCTGGAAGCTTCCCCTGAAGAAAAACAGTGACAAGGGGTAAGGTTCTGTTCACTGATACCTATTAATCTTGACTACGAAACTTCACCTTACCGCTGTCACTTTCTTGTAGATTTGTGCAGGGTTGACACACTCACTATATGGGTATTCAGATGTAAGCATCTCTAATACACACATGCCAAATGAATAGACATCGACTAGTTCGTTGTAATTTTCGTCGTATAGTTCTGGTGCCATGAACTCTGGAGTGCCTAAAAGTATAGAGACAGATAATTATCTTCCAGTGGAAATAAGTGCCAGAATTTATGCGCTAATAATGGAGATAAACGAGTACCTATGACACTGTGAGCAGATTGGGAACCACGGAGAATTGCTGCAAGCCCTAAATCACCAATTTTGACTTGCCCAAGGTGCCCATTAACAAAGATGTTGTCACACTTAAGATCTCTATGGACCACTGGAGGATCATGTCCATGCAGATATACAAGACCCCGAAGGATCTGGCGGGCCCAGTTCTTTATGGCTCGGATGTCTACCTGATTATATTTCTTCCTATACCTGCATATGAAAGATAGAGTAGTTTATCAATACATTGAGCCAAATGCATTGAATAAGGAATCCTATTTCATGCTTAAGAATTAGTATCAAGGATAACGGTTCCCAATCTGTTGATCACATTGTCCTTCTCATTAATATAGATTTAATGAAGAAACGACTTTGGAGGGAAGAGGCTACAATTAGGGTCTAATGTCACATTTTCTCCATTTTCCAGTGTTTTACCTAGTTCAAAAGATATGCAAGTTGAGGAACTAGAGTTAGCAATACTAGAGTTGGAAAGAAGATTACTCTCTTAGCGTCCCCGATGTGAACATTTCGGTAATGAAGTTAAAAGTTCTGTGCTCAATGTCGATCCAGGAGGTGTAGAACCGAATTATGGAGTCGTGGTTGAGGGTGCTGAGGAGGTGAACTTCTGAGTAAAGCCGTTGCAAATCCTCTGGTGAGCGAAGAACTTGGTTAAGTTTTACCTGATTCCATGCCACCTCCATCCCAAGCAGCTCATCAATTGCCTTGTACACTGTTTTCATTGCTCCTTTGCCAAGAACTTCTTCAAACTAACACGAAGAAAATACTATTGTCACTTCAAAAAGCAATCGAAAATATCATTTCCGTTTATTTATTTCCATACATAAACCAGAACAAATTAATTGACTCAACATTCTATTAATTTCCATCGACTATTATTATCACTGAAATTATCAACATATGGTTAATTACTCTTGAATCCATAATTAACCATATGCTCAGGAGTCAGGAACTGACTTTTAGTTAAAGAGTACCATTCGGAGAATAATCAGATTTGAAGTTCTCACTCTAATGGTATTACAAGGTTGTCCCTTACGAGATAATATAGATAGCATAAGCACAACTGAATAAAACTTCGACCAAGATGCTTGCTGGCCAAGAAATCCTTTTGATTTTGTTTTAGGGGAGTGCTATTCCCACACCCCCTTTTACTTCCAACACACCCTTGTTAATTTTTGTCCATTGATCTTCTTTGGTTCTTTCAATCCGATGGCCAGAAATTGAGAGGGGTGTGTGAGGGGTAAAAATTGGTGTGTGGATAGCACCACCCTTGTTTTACATCTAAACTAATGAGGCACCAAATTAAACAATCAAATTTATTTCCCAAATTTTCTCCAACTCGTAACAAGCACCATCAATCCAAGTCCAAAGAGCTCACAGAATTGAAAACCAATATTATTTAAGAGAAGAATTAGCATCTTGTATTAAATTAACAATCTTTCTTTACACCAACTGTCATAAAAAATAAAATAAAATAAAAAAATAAAAAAAACTAATGGGTTAGGGTTCAAGGTCATCGGGATCACCCGGATGGCGAATACTCCAGCTTAAACTAAAGTACTTAATGATGAATTAGACAATGACTCACCCAGTAAACAAGATTGACCAAATAAACTATTCCATCCTTCAAAACTATCTAAACTCTATAACCAGACTTAATGTTATTCTACTTGTGTACAAGAACATACATGCATGCATGCATACACACACATACAATACAATATTGATCACCTACTCATGGCGAGCAATAAATCCATGCTCACCAACCATTTGATCAAACTCAAATATCTGATGATCTGAGATTCCAAAGTTTAAGCATTTCCATGGTTTTTCAGATAGTTCTCAAAATTCATTTAATTAAATAATTTCAAGAAACAAATAGTAACCAACTTTAATATATATATATACACACACACATATATAAATGGAACTTAAACATCATAATTTATGGGGAAAAAAAAGTATAAGCAAGTAGTACACTTTGAGCCACCACAAAAACAATCAATTCCGGCAACTGGGTAAGGTCCAAAATTTCAAAAAAAATAGTCTCTAGAAAAAAAAATTAATGGTAACATGCATATTAGTATTACATACCCGACCATATCTCGCAGTAGGATCCATTTCAACATAGCCAGTCTTGTCTGCCATCGACATGTTCGAGGATTCCAGCTACTGACTTCCAAGCAAACGTTGTTTGTTTTGCTTGATGAACAAACCAGAGAGCAGGTGATTACTAGAAACAAATTAAAGGTTGCTAAAAATTATCAAAAGGGTGTGGTGGGAAAATTAAATGGGAAATTTGGGAAATCAAATCCGAGGCTTTCCCTCGTGGTTTTCATAAGAGAAGACACCAAACAAGAGCCAGAAGAGCCTCGAGTAGTCAATCCTCAGCATAATCCAACCCAAACCCACTACCACGGCGCGAGAGGCCCCCTCGTACTTGTTGGCAACCATTTGGGACTTGGGTTTTAAAAAGATGTCAAATTTCAGAGGCAAATGGAAAGAAAGTTTGAAACTTGGAAAGGGAGAGTTGTGTTTGTGTGGGGAATTGAGGAGTAGGGAATGGTTGGTGGGTTTTTGGGAGGGGCAGTTTGAGAAATTGTCAAAAGTTTTGAAGAATCAGAGAGATTGTGGTGTAGTGGAAGATGGGGTACGAAACTTGAAGAATCTGTGGCTACACTTTGTTGGTACCATTTGTGGGAAAGGGGAGGAATCCAAGTTGTAAAAGCACTTTTGTGGGATGTTGCTGTTGTTGTTTGTGGGCAAGGCAATTGAGTTTTCAAGTGAAGCGAGAGAAGTAAAAGCTGTAAATATAGAACAGGGAAACTGAACAGGAAGAGATGCGTGAGTGTGGTCCCCGTGTGACGGGAGGTGGTGGCGGTGCCAACTCGCCAGTGACTGTTTGGGTTGTTTTCAAGAAAACTATAAAAATGGTTTGAAAATTTTGAGTTTTAAAGATAAAGATAAAATAAAGAGTAAAGTGAATAATACCAGAATTGATTTTTTAACGTAAAAATATGGTTTTTCGTTAAAATAAACAATACCAAGAGCTTTTCGTTAAAGTTCCCTTGTTTTTATTGCGTCAAATGCTTTGGCTTTTTTTGCATTTTGTAGTTTGAAATTCCGTTGGAAATGTTACATGCATGGTTGTCAATGTTTTACACGACTCGTTAATTTGACACGAAATAATACAAAAATAACAAGTTTTAGGTTAACATGTTAACGTGTTGGAAGAGAAGAAGTAAAAGCTATAAATATAGAAGAGAGGCAAAACACTACACCAGTAGTACACTAAACAGGAAGAGATGTATGACAGGGAACCGGATCCCCTCCCAAATAAACCGAGTTTCTTGAAAAAATAATTCGAACCGTTGAAATTTGATCAAACGATTACAAACAGGATATCCTTTAGAGTTATAATAATTATAGCCGTTGGATCAAAATTCAATTGTCCATATCTTTTAATCATTAAGCTCAGTTTATTTGGATCCGGAGGAGATCCGGTTATGTATGACAGTGTGAGAGTGGTCCATGTGTGACAAGAGGTGGTGGTGGCAACTCCATAGGGACTGTTTGGGTTGTTTTATTGCGTCAAATGCTTACGCTTTTTTAGCATTTTGTAGTTTGAAATTCCGTTTGGTTATGTTACATGCATGTAAGGCTGTCAATTTTTTACACAATTCGTTAATTCGACATGAAATAACATAAAAATAATGGATTTTAGGTCAACATGTTAACAAGTTGGGTCGTTATCGAATAACCCATTAAGAACCCATTGACATGTCAGATGGTTATCGGGTCACTCGTTAAGAATCCGATGAAATATCATTTGTCAAATCTCGACATTAGACATGAGAATTTCTTGCATGACCTATTAATCTAACACAAAACGACATGATCTATTAACGAATCAAGTCGTTATTAGATCACTTGTTAAAACAACGAATTTGACACAACATGATCCGTAATATCACACGGATACGACAACCAAGCTTACATGCATGTATGATGATGTATCATTATTGCATAGTTGACATGAATCTGTTGGAAGTTCTTTACAAAAAATAAAATAAAAAGCAATACATATAAGTAAGACCTATGCAAGATATTTGTATCTTAAGTTGTTAAGCGTATTTTTTTATGCATTCAAAGTCATAGATTTGATCACGCACATGTGTTTAGCTTCCATGTGGGGCAAACACGGTTTGTTTAGCGCTTGTCAAAGTACCGCTCACTGCTAAACAAATCTGCTGGTGTTGGTAATCTTAATAATTTTTTTTTTTTATATATATACTTATTGAATTGGCAACAAAGGCGAAGCAATTAATGGATCAGGAAGCTCCCATGTCCATTCTTACATTTTTGGTTGTTTAGCCAAAATGGTCCTTCATATTTGCATAACTTATTATTTTGATCCTTGAGATTTGAAATGAATAAATGCGGTCCTTAAGTTTGTCCACCATCAATAATTTTGGTTATTCCATAAACAATTATATTAAATAAGAACCAAAATGACAAAAACACCGTCAATTTAATAAACAATGGGCCAAATGATTTAACCAAAATTAAGGGTAATTTTGTCATTTTAACCTTATTTAATGGAGATTTTTTATGGAATGATAAATGATTTATGGTGGACAAACTTAGAGACTACTTCTATTGATTTCAAATCTCAGAGATCAAAGTGAGAAGTTATGCCAATTTCAAGGATCATTTTGGCTAAAAAAAATTTAGTCTTATGCTTATGATTTTTAAGATTTTTTGTAAGCTCAAGATCTCAATCCGACGTTTTTACTTTAATTTCTTACTTGAGGTGAGTGGCTTTTATCGAGTTTAGACAATTTGATCCTTGTGAGCTTTGAGTAAGACTTTGGTATGGGGATCGTTGGATGGAGAAAAGAAGAAAGTCATAGAGACTTGGGGTTTAGGTTTAAGAAAGATAAGGATGAAGACGATAACATACCAAGCCCAACTAATGTTGGTTGGTTGCTTACCACATGCAGAATAAATTTTATAAATAAAGAGAGAGTTTCCGATTGAGACATTGGGCCCTTCTTAAACTAAAATTTAATTTCGGCACCGATTTGCTATAACGTATATATAACTCATGATTTT
This sequence comes from Pyrus communis, assembly GCF_041283825.1. NCBI lineage: Eukaryota > Viridiplantae > Streptophyta > Magnoliopsida > Rosales > Rosaceae > Pyrus > Pyrus communis. The sequence goes on along the minus strand of NC_142575.1, from coordinate 3,475,242 downwards.
TATCAGGTTTGTAGAGTTTAACAAAAATCATTATAACAATCATTTTGAAGTGAGTTAAGACGGTTCCATTATTGCACACACCAAAGATCTTGTGAATACTTGTCCAAAAAAAAAACGATCTTGTCCAAAAAAAAGAAAAGATCTTGTGAATACTTCAATTTTGCGAGGATTCTCAAAGTTCATGTTGGAGACCCGAAAGTAATTTTATTGTTTTTATGATTACACTTTAAAGGCAAACGGATTTTACCATAGTAGCAAAACGTAATAATGTTTATTATCTTAGTACTAGTTTGATCTCACTTATTCTACCTCCCCTCCCCGACATTTAATAAGTTAGCATGAGCAGAGCCACTAAGAAACTAGAGCGGTTTCGGGCCCATTTTGTTCACTATGTAATAAATTTTTGATAGCCTCAAGTCTGCAATTGTAGAACCTTGAGACATAAAGAAGAAAATGAATTGCCCTTATGAATAAGTTTAGTCGATGTATCTTATATTTGTCTAACAATTTTGTTTGTATTTGCTTTCTAATCAACTATTATTTCTAAAGTAATCTAATCAACTATTATTTGATGCTCTTCTCTTTATCTCTCTTTCTGTCAAATAAATTAGATTTCCTTGTGTTTTAGTACCGCATAATTTAATTTGATTTGAAAATTTTCATCACCGTAAACGGCTGTGTTAACCCACGGAGGGCTCCTCCCACCTCATTTTTCCAATTATTTAGTAGTGGGTTGGCAAATCAATCGTCAGCTCACTTGTCTCTTCATGCATTTTCAATTTTTCATTGGGTCCCCCCACTCCCAATTATTATATTCTTATCCTCTCTTTCTCAATGATTTTTTTCTTTATTTTTGTCCCCATTTCTCCCCAGATCTTTATATCCACAAATGCATTAGGAAATTCAGATAACTTATTTTAAATTTTACGGTTTATATTAATCAATTTTACTGGCTCATACTTACATAAATTAAAGATCCTGAATCTCCTCACTTTAACAACCCAAATCTCTTAATTCTTAAAGATTGGAAGAAGATCTCGATTCAATATATAACTGTCTGTGTCGGTCTCAAATAAATTATAAAAGCTGCATGAAGCCTGTGAAATTTATAACCAGAATTTTTATACCTTATAGAAAATAAAATTTAATTTGGTTGAGCATACCAGTCATGCATGCAGAAGTGCCATCTTGCGACTCGCCGTCCGTAATTTGCAATGGATTACAAAATACTTGTTTTATAGAACTAGCTAACAGTTTAAAACCTGAAAACGTCAAAACCCTAGTTTGCGTTTGGACTAACTCATCCAAAAGAGGAGAGGTAAGACTGGGGAAGCTAGTTGCTGTGGGTTGTAGTGTACAAATTAGCAAACAACAATAATGTAATAATTAAAATAAATAAATGTTTCATTACGAGGTTTTATAACGCATGTCTGATCAATAACTCAACACACCTTTTTTTCTAATAAAACAAGATACTTGATAATATCGTACACGGTCCTTTAGGTAGTTAAGTTATAAGTTTAATGAGATTGGATTGAAACTGATAGAGTCGCTAATATATCGTTAACTAAAGATTTAGTTCAATGTCACTTTTTGTGCAGTAAGTTACAATCACAAAAAACTTGCGGATAAAACTTACAAGATAAATATATGAAAATCCTAGTATGCGTTTGGACTAATTCAGACAGGTGAGAATGGGGAAGACATGTTGCAGTTTGTAGTGTACAAATTAACAAAGAACAAATAATATCATAGTTTAAATGGATAAACCATCGGTTATGTGGTTACACAGCACACCATTTTATTTCTTTTTTCTAATGAAACAAGTCATGACTTGTACGTAATGCACTACGAACAGGAAAATAGTCAAACACTATGATTGTTTCATATATATATATATATATATATATAATATATATCTATATATATATATATGGTTATGTATTATAGTGCAGGTAGTTATAGTTAAGTATGATTGTATAGGCAGCTCTGTGCCCATTGATTAATTTGGCATGTAAATCCTTACGTGTGTAAATAACAACAAAAATTAGGATGAACAGGTACAAAAAAATACAGTATTATACCTTCCTTTGTTTTACTGTATTATTTCCTGATATTTCTCGATGTTTATCTGTTTTTCGAGTAGTTTGGTACGAAAAACTGTCGCTCTAATACTGTAGGAAGACTTGGATGTCATACATCTTCGTACGAGTACTACACTTGCACGGGAATATATACGACCTAATGACATGCAAAAGTTCCTCCTAATCTCCCAAATCACATAATATTCACGTTTAGAATATATAAATAACATTGACATAAAGATTTGTCTTTTATTATACGTGATAACTAATAGTAAATCGACACAAATAGATTTTTTTTAATTAGTTTACTTTTCTCGTATTACGACCTTCTACGTGAATTAATTAACGATGCGTCTATGTATGCAAACGTCATCGTCTGCCTAATCATCAAATAGTAAAATATATTGAGTTAAGCCGCCCACATTTTGCTTAGTCCGCAGAGCTTGAACTTGAACTTGTGGAAATTAGCAAGAGGTTGTTGGCTCGAAAGATTTATAGTGATGGACCTGATGGTGAAGGAAGGAGGCGGGCAACTGAAATGAAATGGACAGATCAAATGAATTCAGCCAATTTTTATATATTTGAAGTAATTTAAGCATTGTCTATGTATAATAATTAATAATTTAATTAAGAATAATAATTGTGAGGGAGAAAGCAACTTTGATGCTCTTCTTCTTACTTAATTAGTGCCACCCAAGTACGACTTTATTTATTTCTTCCCTAAAATCCGTTGCCACGTCTCCAGGTTGGAATATGACTAGACAAAACTATCCTTTTCATTATTTATTTTTTCTAGAAAAAAAAGGGCAAAAGGTCGACAAATCTCTTTCTCATGAACGAAAAAGTAAAAAGAAGGGATGCACCAGCCGGGAATCGAACCCGGGTCTGTACCGTGGCAGGGTACTATTCTACCACTAGACCACTGGTGCGTTCTTGCTTAGTTGTCTGAGAAATTTTTAATTATCCTGAATCACTAATTGAAGGTGCAACCTCAGGGATGGAATTGTAGTAGAAAACTTACTACATTCAATGTGTGTTGAAGGAAGAAATGAATAAATTTTTCCCTAACATGAAGGTAGAAGAATTACTTAACTCTCACAAAAATGTAAGACGAGGTGAGAGTTTCCTTCATTTCTAACCACTTATAATCCTCTGCTGAAATGAAAATCATTTACCTCGACTTTCTAATCCAATTACATTGTGGCACCAAACGAGCCCTTACGTGCGACAGCTTGTTCATCTTAAAGCATAAGGTTCCCACATGGTAACTTTTGTAGAATTCATTTTTTTAGTACAACAATATTCTAATTGATCAAACTTAGGTTTGAACATGATTGCTAAGAGAAAAACACATTATTCTAAAAAACTTGATTAAACCCACGTCTGTAACTGTTACTGCTTCGCCAAAATAAACTTAACTTCACTGCAATTAACTTTCATCGATTCAAAATAACATTCGACCAAAAAAAAATCAACATAACCAAAACTTTCCTGTTACATTTATAGATTTCATCATTTGTATACCAACCTAAAAGATACCTAACAAAGGTTTCTCAGTAGTGTGTTTAAAACTAGAAACTTTGGGAGGGAATGACAAGCCGAGGGGCCAACTTTACCCCGTATATACATCATCCACCCGTTCCAATGAAAGCGCACGAATGTGCGCGTAGATATGTAACGACAAAAACGAACCAGAATGTACAACATGTGTATGCTACATCGAAACAACTAATAACAGAGGTCCCAAGGAGATCGAAGGTGAGGGGGAAAAGTCTTCCCGGAAGCTCAGTCCAGTGTCTTCATTCTCCAACGCATAATCCTTCCTTCAACGGCACTCGAGAGTTGAGTGGCGGAAAATCATCTTCGTTTTTCAGGTGGAATGCCTGATCTTCATTTTTCAGATGGTATGATTGTTCTTCAATCCTGAAGATACAAACAAAAAGAGAGCTATTTAGCTTTAGAAAAGCCGTTGTGCAGGACTACTTCATATTAACAAATCAAACTACCTCTCCTCATCGGCTCCAAAATACTCCGCTTGAAGGTCCAATTCTGGCATGGGTGCATCCTCCCATAACTGAGGGGATGAGGATCTAGATTCGAGTTTCGCTGGCAAGTTGGAGAAATTGTTGTTATGAAAAGATTTCCAAAGAGGCATGTGAGGTTGATGGTAATCTAATGTCGCACAGTTTCCATGACCTAGAACTGGGTACTCCACTTCCGAGAGCTCTTGGCTGCATTCTCTAGGGGAGATTGACTCTTGAGGAGCTACAGTGAAGCCATAACCAAAGGCATGTCTCTGAAATCGGAAACAAGTTCCCGGTGCCTGTTTCCTTCCCCTTCCAGGCAACCTATCCTTAAAGGGACGGTAACACTGAAAAGACTGTAGCAGATAACCATGAGATTATGAAAACCAGGACTGTAGTCCTCTGTGAGAATGACTTAGTAGAAAAAGAAACCCAAAAATATGAAGCTCGTGACAATAGAATTACATGAATGCAGTCTGAGAAAATGATTTTATAGAAAACAAAAATGCCACTACCGCATTGGGGATGTAGGTTCCAGTCCCTCGCGGTTTCCTTCTTTCTCCTCTGAAAGCAGCGACGGAGAAAGTGGAATCATTTGCTTGGTACGCATGTACTCCCCAATCAACACCATTTATGTTAGTTTGAGAATTAATATTCTGATGGAACTGAAGGGCTTCAGTCGTACCTCCCCAGGGGTTCTCTTTCCATGGCTGAGGTGACAAGGGAGGACTGGGCAACAAAGGAGGTGATGTAGCAGATCCAGGGAAAAAGGGACCATATTGCAGGTTCATTCCATGACCGTCAAAATCACCACCAAGCTCCAACAAAGGAGGTGATGTAGCAGATCCAGGGAAAAAGGGACCATATTGCAGGTTCATTCCATGACTGTCAAAATCACCACCCAGCTCCAACAAAATGTTCAAAGCTTCAGCACCTCCAGACAACGCATTATTGTGCACATTAGTCTGACCATTGCTTCCATGCCTATCCAAAGTGTTCGCAAAAAACTTGGGTAACTCATCTGCTATGCATTCCCCTGGTAACGAAAGAATCCAACCAAGCTTGCGAGCTCCATATTTAAAAGCACTGCAGATTCGATAGAAGTTACCTGTACAAAACCCATGAATCATACTA